>NW_027455816.1:370000-395000 GCF_040206685.1 Ascaphus truei
ACACACACACACACACACACTCACACACACATAGACACTCACACACACACACACAGACACCTACAAACACTCACAGACAAACACACACTCACAGACAAACACACAGTCACTCACAGACACACACACACTCATACACACAAACACACACCCACCCACCCACCCACACTCACAGACACACCCACACTCACAGACACACACACCCACCCACACTCACACACACCCATACTCACACACCCAAACTCACACACCCACACTCACAGACACACACTCACAGACACTCTCACACACACACACACACACACACACACCCACACACCCACACACACCCACACAAACAATCACAGACACACACTCACTGGGTGGGTGACTGGGTTGGTATTCATTGGAAGGGAGGGGGCCTACCTGTTCCTCCAGGGCCTGCTTGTCCTCCACATGCTGCTCCACATGCCAGGGGATCGGGCAGGAGTTGCGGGAGGATCGGGGGGCCAGCGGGGGGATGGGGGGGCCAGCGGGTCGATCTGGGGGCCAGCGGGAGGATCGAGGGGCAGCGGGTCGATCTGGGGGGGGCCAGCGGGAGGATCGGGGGGGGCCAGCGGGAGGATTGGGGGGGCCAGCGGGAGGATCGGGGGGGGCCAGCGGGGCGATTGGGGGGGGCCAGCGGGAGGATCGGGGGGGGCCAACAGGAGGATCGGGGGGGCCAGCGGGAGGATTGGGGGGGGCCAGCGGGAGGATTGGGGGGGGCAGCGGGAGGATCGGGGGGGGCCAGCGGGAGGATCGGGGGGGGCCAGCGGGAGGATCGGGGGGCCAGCGGGAGGATCGGGGGGGCAGCGGGTCGATCTGGGGGCCAGCGGGAGGATCGAGGGGCAGCGGGTCGATCTGGGGGCCAGCGGGAGGATTGGGGGGGGCCAGCGGGAGGATTGGGGGGGGCCAGCGGGAGGGGCCAGCGGGAGGATTGGGGGGGCCAGCGGGAGGATTGGGGGGGGCCAGCGGGAGGATCGGGGGGGGCCAGCGGGAGGATCGGGGGGGCCAGCGGGAGGATCGGGGGGGCAGCGGGTCGATCTGGGGGCCAGTGGGAGGATCGGGGGGGCAGCGGGAGGATTGGGGGGGGCCAGCGGGAGGATCGGGGGGGGCCAGCGGGAGGATCGGGGGGGCCAGCGGGAGGATCGGGGGGGCCAGCGGGAGGATCGGGGAGCCAGCGGGGGGATCGGGGGGGGCAGTGAGAGGATCGGGGGCCAGCAGGTGGATCGGGGGGGGCAGCGGATCGATCTGGGGGCCAGCGGGAGGATCGGGGGGCAGCGGGTCGATCTGGGGGCCAGCGGGAGGATCGGGGGGGCAGCGGGTCGATCTGGGGGCCAGCGGGAGGATCGGGGGGGGCCAGCGGGAGGATCAGGGGGGCCAGCGGGAGGATCGGGGGGGCAGCGTGTCGATCTGGGGGCCAGCGGGAGGATCGGGGGGGCAGCGGGTCGATCTGGGGGCCAGCGGGAGGATCGGGGGGGCAGCGGGAGGATCGGGGGGGCAGCGTGTCGATCTGGGGGCCAGCGGGAGGATCGGGGGGGCAGCGGGTCGATCTGGGGGCCAGCGGGAGGATCGGGGGGGCCAGCGGGAGGATCGGGGGGGCCAGCGGGAGGATCGGGGGGCAGCAGGAGGATCGGGGGCCAGCGGAGGGGTCGGGGGGCCAGGGGAGGATCGGGGGGGCCAGCCGGACAGAAGCACGGCCGCCAACCTCCACCAATGGGAAACGTGGCAAGCCGCGCGTGCGCCCAGGCTGCAGCCAGGAGGGGTGTCAGGGGGAGGTCGGGCATTAGTTGCGACGGTGGGATCGGTGGTGAGCAGGGAACAGCCGCACGGCCACACCAACCTCCCTGATGGGAAACGTGGCCAGGAACTCCACGTGCCGCCCCCCCCCCCCCTCTAGCGCGTGCGCGCGCACCCCCCTCGCGCCCAGAACCAGTGGTTCTCATCACTCTCTGCCTCCATAGTCCTGTCTTGTCCTGTCTTGTTTTGCAGTCTTCCTCGTGTACCGAACCGGCTTCCTCTACGACTATCCGCACCTCTGGCACCCCGAACTTGGCATACGGCAATACGTCTCTCCGCACCTCTGGCACCCCGAACTTGGCATACGGCAATACGTCTCTCCGCACCTCTGGCACCCCGACCTTGGCATACGGCAATACGTCTCTCCGCACCTCTGGCACCCCGACCTTGGCATACGGCAATACGTCTCTCCGCACCTCTGGCACCCCGACCTTGGCATACGGCAATACGTCTCTCCGCACCTCTGGCACCCCGACCTTGGCATACGGCAATACGACTCTCCACACCTCTGGCACCCCGAACTTGGCATACGGCAATACGTCTCTCCACACCTCTGGCACCCCGACCTTGGCATACGGCAATACGACTCTCCACACCTCTGGCATCCCGAACTTGGCATACGGCAATACGTCTCTCCGCACCTCTGGCATCCCGAACTTGGCATACGGCAATACGTCTCTCCGCACCTCTGGCACCCCGAACTTGGCATACGGCAATACGTCTCTCCGCACGTCTGGCACCCCGAACTTGGCATACGGCAATACGTCTCTCCGCACCTCTGGCACCCCGAACTTGGCATACGGCAATACGTCTCTCCGCACCACTGGCACCCCGAACTTGGCATACGGCAATACGTCTCTCCACACCTCTGGCATCCCGAACTTGGCATACGGCAATACGTCTCTCCGCACCTCTGGCACCCCGAACTTGGCATACGGCAATACGTCTCTCCACACCTCTGGCATCCCGAACTTGGCATACGGCAATACGTCTCTCCGCACCTCTGGCATCCCGAACTTGGCATACGGCAATACGTCTCTCCGCACCTCTGGCACCCCGAACTTGGCATACGGCAATACGTCTCTCCACACCTCTGGCATCCCGAACTTGGCATACGGCAATACGTCTCTCCGCACCTCTGGCACCCCGAACTTGGCATACGGCAATACGTCTCTCCGCACCTCTGGCATCCCGAACTTGGCATACGGCAATACGTCTCTCCGCACCTCTGGCATCCCGAACTTGGCATACGGCAATACGTCTCTCCGCACCTCTGGCACCCCGAACTTGGCATACGGCAATACGTCTCTCCGCACCTCTGGCACCCCGAACTTGGCATACGGCAATACGTCTCTCCGCACCTTTGGCATCCCGAACTTGGCATACGGCAATACGTCTCTCCGCACCTCTGGCATCCCGAACTTGGCATACGGCAATACGTCTCTCCGCACCTCTGGCATCCCGAACTTGGCATACGGCAATACGTCTCTCCGCACCTCTGGCACCCCGAACTTGGCATACGGCAATACGTCTCTCCGCACCTCTGGCATCCCGAACTTGGCATACGGCAATACGACTCTCCGCACCTCTGGCACCCCGAACTTGGCATACGGCAATACGTCTCTCCACACCTCTGGCACCCCGAACTTGGCATACGGCAATACGACTCTCCGCACCTCTGGCACCCCGAACTTGGCATACGGCAATACGTCTCTCCGCACCTCTGGCATCCCGAACTTGGCATACGGCAATACGTCTCTCCACACCTCTGGCACCCCGAACTGGCATACGGCAATACGTCTCTCCGCACCTCTGGCACCCCGAACTTGGCATACGGCAATACGACTCTCCGCACCTCTGGCATCCCGAACTTGGCATACGGCAATACGTCTCTCCGCACCTCTGGCATCCCGAACTTGGCATACGGCAATACGTCTCTCCGCACCTCTGGCATCCCGAACTTGGCATACGGCAATACGTCTCTCCGCACCTCTGGCACCCCGAACTTGGCATACGGCAATACGACTCTCCGCACCTCTGGCACCCCGAACTTGGCATACGGCAATACGTCTCTCCGCACCTCTGGCATCCCGAACTTGGCATACGGCAATACGTCTCTCCACACCTCTGGCACCCCGAACTGGCATACGGCAATACGTCTCTCCGCACCTCTGGCACCCTGAACTTGGCATACGGCAATACGACTCTCCGCACCTCTGGCATCCCGAACTTGGCATACGGCAATACGTCTCTCCGCACCTCTGGCATCCCGAACTTGGCATACGGCAATACGTCTCTCCGCACCTCTGGCATCCCGAACTTGGCATACGGCAATACGTCTCTCCGCACCTCTGGCACCCCGAACTTGGCATACGGCAATACGTCTCTCCACACCTCTGGCATCCCGAACTGGCATACGGCAATATGTCTCTCCGCACCTCTGGCATCCCGAACTTGGCATACGGCAATACGTCTCTCCGCACCTCTGGCATCCCGAACTTGGCATACGGCAATACGTCTCTCCGCACCTCTGGCATCCCGAACTTGGCATACGGCAATACGTCTCTCCGCACCTCTGGCATCCCGAACTGGCATACGGCAATACGACTCTCCGCACCTCTGGCACCCCGAACTTGGCATACGGCAATACGTCTCTCCGCACCTCTGGCACCCCGAACTGGCATACGGCAATACGTCTCTCCGCACCTCTGGCACCCCGAACTTGGCATACGGCAATACGTCTCTCCGCACCTCTGGCACCCCGAACTTGGCATACGGCAATACGTCTCTCCGCACCTCTGGCATCCCGAACTTGGCATACGGCAATACGTCTCTCCGCACCTCTGGCACCCCGAACTTGGCATACGGCAATACGTCTCTCCGCACCTTTGGCATCCCGAACTTGGCATACGGCAATACGTCTCTCCGCACCTCTGGCATCCCGAACTTGGCATACGGCAATACGTCTCTCCGCACCTCTGGCATCCCGAACTTGGCATACGGCAATACGTCTCTCCGCACCTCTGGCACCCCGAACTTGGCATACGGCAATACGTCTCTCCGCACCTCTGGCATCCCGAACTTGGCATACGGCAATACGACTCTCCGCACCTCTGGCACCCCGAACTTGGCATACGGCAATACGTCTCTCCACACCTCTGGCACCCCGAACTTGGCATACGGCAATACGACTCTCCGCACCTCTGGCACCCCGAACTTGGCATACGGCAATACGTCTCTCCGCACCTCTGGCATCCCGAACTTGGCATACGGCAATACGTCTCTCCACACCTCTGGCACCCCGAACTGGCATACGGCAATACGTCTCTCCGCACCTCTGGCACCCCGAACTTGGCATACGGCAATACGACTCTCCGCACCTCTGGCATCCCGAACTTGGCATACGGCAATACGTCTCTCCGCACCTCTGGCATCCCGAACTTGGCATACGGCAATACGTCTCTCCGCACCTCTGGCATCCCGAACTTGGCATACGGCAATACGTCTCTCCGCACCTCTGGCACCCCGAACTTGGCATACGGCAATACGACTCTCCGCACCTCTGGCACCCCGAACTTGGCATACGGCAATACGTCTCTCCGCACCTCTGGCATCCCGAACTTGGCATACGGCAATACGTCTCTCCACACCTCTGGCACCCCGAACTGGCATACGGCAATACGTCTCTCCGCACCTCTGGCACCCTGAACTTGGCATACGGCAATACGACTCTCCGCACCTCTGGCATCCCGAACTTGGCATACGGCAATACGTCTCTCCGCACCTCTGGCATCCCGAACTTGGCATACGGCAATACGTCTCTCCGCACCTCTGGCATCCCGAACTTGGCATACGGCAATACGTCTCTCCGCACCTCTGGCACCCCGAACTTGGCATACGGCAATACGTCTCTCCACACCTCTGGCATCCCGAACTGGCATACGGCAATATGTCTCTCCGCACCTCTGGCATCCCGAACTTGGCATACGGCAATACGTCTCTCCGCACCTCTGGCATCCCGAACTTGGCATACGGCAATACGTCTCTCCGCACCTCTGGCATCCCGAACTTGGCATACGGCAATACGTCTCTCCGCACCTCTGGCATCCCGAACTGGCATACGGCAATACGACTCTCCGCACCTCTGGCACCCCGAACTTGGCATACGGCAATACGTCTCTCCGCACCTCTGGCACCCCGAACTGGCATACGGCAATACGTCTCTCCGCACCTCTGGCACCCCAAACTTGGCATACGGCAATACGTCTCTCCGCACCTCTGGCACCCCGAACTTGGCATACGGCAATACGTCTCTCCGCACCTCTGGCACCCCGAACTTGGCATACGGCAATACGACTCTCCGCACCTCTGGCACCCCGAACTTGGCATACGGCAATACGTCTCTCCGCACCTCTGGCATCCCGAACTTGGCATACGGCAATACGTCTCTCCACACCTCTGGCACCCCGAACTGGCATACGGCAATACGTCTCTCCGCACCTCTGGCACCCCGAACTTGGCATACGGCAATACGACTCTCCGCACCTCTGGCATCCCGAACTTGGCATACGGCAATACGTCTCTCCGCACCTCTGGCATCCCGAACTTGGCATACGGCAATACGTCTCTCCGCACCTCTGGCATCCCGAACTTGGCATACGGCAATACGTCTCTCCGCACCTCTGGCACCCCGAACTTGGCATACGGCAATACGACTCTCCGCACCTCTGGCACCCCGAACTTGGCATACGGCAATACGTCTCTCCGCACCTCTGGCATCCCGAACTTGGCATACGGCAATACGTCTCTCCACACCTCTGGCACCCCGAACTGGCATACGGCAATACGTCTCTCCGCACCTCTGGCACCCTGAACTTGGCATACGGCAATACGACTCTCCGCACCTCTGGCATCCCGAACTTGGCATACGGCAATACGTCTCTCCGCACCTCTGGCATCCCGAACTTGGCATACGGCAATACGTCTCTCCGCACCTCTGGCATCCCGAACTTGGCATACGGCAATACGTCTCTCCGCACCTCTGGCACCCCGAACTTGGCATACGGCAATACGTCTCTCCACACCTCTGGCATCCCGAACTGGCATACGGCAATATGTCTCTCCGCACCTCTGGCATCCCGAACTTGGCATACGGCAATACGTCTCTCCGCACCTCTGGCATCCCGAACTTGGCATACGGCAATACGTCTCTCCGCACCTCTGGCATCCCGAACTTGGCATACGGCAATACGTCTCTCCGCACCTCTGGCATCCCGAACTGGCATACGGCAATACGACTCTCCGCACCTCTGGCACCCCGAACTTGGCATACGGCAATACGTCTCTCCGCACCTCTGGCACCCCGAACTGGCATACGGCAATACGTCTCTCCGCACCTCTGGCACCCCAAACTTGGCATACGGCAATACGTCTCTCCGCACCTCTGGCACCCCGAACTTGGCATACGGCAATACGTCTCTCCGCACCTCTGGCATCCCGAACTTGGCATACGGCAATACGTCTCTCCGCACCTCTGGCATCCCGAACTTGGCATACGGCAATACGTCTCTCCGCACCTCTGGCATCCCGAACTTGGCATACGGCAATACGACTCTCCGCACCTCTGGCACCCCGAACTTGGCATACGGCAATACGTCTCTCCGCACCTCTGGCATCCCGAACTTGGCATACGGCAATACGTCTCTCCGCACCTCTGGCATCCCGAACTTGGCATACGGCAATACGTCTCTCCGCACCTCTGGCATCCCGAACTTGGCATACGGCAATACGTCTCTCCGCACCTCTGGCATCCCGAACTTGGCATACGGCAATACGTCTCTCCACACCTCTGGCACCCCGAACTGGCATACGGCAATACGTCTCTCCGCACCTCTGGCACCCCGAACTTGGCATACGGCAATACGACTCTCCGCACCTCTGGCATCCCGAACTTGGCATACGGCAATACGTCTCTCCGCACCTCTGGCATCCCGAACTTGGCATACGGCAATACGTCTCTCCGCACCTCTGGCATCCCGAACTTGGCATACGGCAATACGTCTCTCCGCACCTCTGGCACCCCGAACTTGGCATACGGCAATACGACTCTCCGCACCTCTGGCACCCCGAACTTGGCATACGGCAATACGTCTCTCCGCACCTCTGGCATCCCGAACTTGGCATACGGCAATACGTCTCTCCACACCTCTGGCACCCCGAACTGGCATACGGCAATACGTCTCTCCGCACCTCTGGCACCCTGAACTTGGCATACGGCAATACGACTCTCCGCACCTCTGGCATCCCGAACTTGGCATACGGCAATACGTCTCTCCGCACCTCTGGCATCCCGAACTTGGCATACGGCAATACGTCTCTCCGCACCTCTGGCATCCCGAACTTGGCATACGGCAATACGTCTCTCCGCACCTCTGGCACCCCGAACTTGGCATACGGCAATACGTCTCTCCACACCTCTGGCATCCCGAACTGGCATACGGCAATATGTCTCTCCGCACCTCTGGCATCCCGAACTTGGCATACGGCAATACGTCTCTCCGCACCTCTGGCATCCCGAACTTGGCATACGGCAATACGTCTCTCCGCACCTCTGGCATCCCGAACTTGGCATACGGCAATACGTCTCTCCGCACCTCTGGCATCCCGAACTGGCATACGGCAATACGACTCTCCGCACCTCTGGCACCCCGAACTTGGCATACGGCAATACGTCTCTCCGCACCTCTGGCACCCCGAACTGGCATACGGCAATACGTCTCTCCGCACCTCTGGCACCCCAAACTTGGCATACGGCAATACGTCTCTCCGCACCTCTGGCACCCCGAACTTGGCATACGGCAATACGTCTCTCCGCACCTCTGGCATCCCGAACTTGGCATACGGCAATACGTCTCTCCGCACCTCTGGCATCCCGAACTTGGCATACGGCAATACGTCTCTCCGCACCTCTGGCATCCCGAACTTGGCATACGGCAATACGACTCTCCGCACCTCTGGCACCCCGAACTTGGCATACGGCAATACGTCTCTCCGCACCTCTGGCATCCCGAACTTGGCATACGGCAATACGTCTCTCCGCACCTCTGGCATCCCGAACTTGGCATACGGCAATACGTCTCTCCGCACCTCTGGCATCCCGAACTTGGCATACGGCAATACGTCTCTCCGCACCTCTGGCATCCCGAACTTGGCATACGGCAATACGACTCTCCGCACCTCTGGCACCCCGAACTTGGCATACGGCAATACGACTCTCCGCACCTCTGGCACCCCGAACTTGGCATACGGCAATACGTCTCTCCGCACCTCTGGCACCCCGAACTTGGCATACGGCAATACGACTCTCCGCACCTCTGGCACCCCGAACTTGGCATACGGCAATACGTCTCTCCGCACCTCTGGCACCCCGAACTTGGCATACGGCAATACGTCTCTCCGCACCTCTGGCACCCCGAACTTGGCATACGGCAATACGTCTCTCCGCACCTCTGGCATCCCGAACTTGGCATACGGCAATACGTCTCTCCGCACCTCTGGCATCCCGAACTTGGCATACGGCAATACGTCTCTCCGCACCTCTGGCACCCCGAACTTGGCATACGGCAATACGTCTCTCCGCACCTCTGGCACCCCGAACTTGGCATACGGCAATACGTCTCTCCGCACCTCTGGCACCCCGAACCCGGCATACGGCAATACGACTCTCCGCACCTCTGGCATCCCGAACTTGGCATACGGCAATACGTCTCTCCGCACCTCTGGCATCCCAAACTTGGCATACGGCAATACGTCTCTCCGCACCTCTGGCACCCCGAACTTGGCATACGGCAATACGTCTCTCCGCACCTCTGGCACCCCGACCTTGGCATACGGCAATACGACTCTCCGCACCTCTGGCATCCCGACCTTGGCATACGGCAATACGTCTCTCCGCACCTCTGGCACCCCGAACTTGGCATACGGCAATACGTCTCTCCGCACCTCTGGCACCCCGAACTTGGCATACGGCAATACGACTCTCCACACCTCTGGCACCCCGAACTGGCATACGGCAATACGTCTCTCCGCACCTCTGGCATCCCGAACTTGGCATACGGCAATACGTCTCTCCGCACCTCTGGCATCCCGAACTTGGCATACGGCAATACGTCTCTCCGCACCTCTGGCATCCCGAACTTGGCATACGGCAATACGTCTCTCCGCACCTCTGGCACCCCGAACATGGCATACGGCAATACGACTCTCCGCACCTCTGGCATCCCGACCTTGGCATACGGCAATACGTCTCTCCGCACCTCTGGCATCCCGAACTTGGCATACGGCAATACGTCTCTCCGCACCTCTGGCACCCCGAACTTGGCATACGGCAATACGACTCTCCGCACCTCTGGCATCCCGACCTTGGCATACGGCAATACGTCTCTCCGCACCTCTGGCATCCCGAACTTGGCATACGGCAATACGTCTCTCCGCACCTCTGGCACCCCGAACTTGGCATACGGCAATAGGTCTCTCCGCACCTCTGGCACCCCGAACTTGGCATACGGCAATAGGTCTCTCCGCACCTCTGGCACCCCGAACTTGGCATACGGCAATACGTCTCTCCGCACCTCTGGCATCCCGAACTTGGCATACGGCAATAGGTCTCTCCGCACCTCTGGCACCCCGAACTTGGCATACGGCAATACGTCTCTCCGCACCTCTGGCATCCCGAACTTGGCATACGGCAATACGTCTCTCCGCACCTCTGGCACCCCAAACTTGGCATACGGCAATACGTCTCTCCGCACCTCTGGCACCCAGAACTTGGCATACGGCAATACGTCTCTCCGCATCTCTGGCATCCCGAACTTGGCATACGGCAATACGTCTCTCCGCACCTCTGGCATCCCGAACTTGGCATACGGCAATACGTCTCTCCGCACCTCTGGCATCCCGAACTTGGCATACGGCAATACGTCTCTCCGCACCTCTGGCACCCCGAACTGGCATACGGCAATACGTCTCTCCGCACCTCTGGCATCCCGAACTTGGCATACGGCAATACGTCTCTCCGCACCTCTGGCATCCCGAACTTGGCATACGGCAATACGTCTCTCCGCACCTCTGGCACCCCGACCTTGGCATACGGCAATACGTCTCTCCGCACCTCTGGCACCCCGAACCCGGCAAACGGTAATACGTCTCTCCGCACCTCTGGCACCCCGAACTTGGCATACGGCAATACGTCTCTCCGCACCTCTGGCACCCCGAACTTGGCATACGGCAATACGTCTCTCCGCACCTCTGGCATCCCGAACTTGGCATACGGCAATACGTCTCTCCACACCTCTGGCATCCCGAACTTGGCATACGGCAATACGTCTCTCCGCACCTCTGGCACCCCGAACTTGGCATACGGCAATACGTCTCTCCGCACCTCTGGCACCCCGAACCCGGCAAACGGTAATACGTCTCTCCGCACCTCTGGCATCCCGAACTTGGCATACGGCAATACGTCTCTCCGCACCTCTGGCATCCCGAACTTGGCATACGGCAATACGTCTCTCCGCACCTCTAGCACCCCGAACCCGGCAAACGGTAATACGTCTCTCCGCACCTCTGGCACCCCGAACTTGGCATACGGCAATACGTCTCTCCGCACCTCTGGCACCCCGAACCCGGCAAACGGTAATACGTCTCTCCGCACCTCTGGCATCCCGAACTTGGCATACGGCAATACGACTCTCCGCACCTCTGGCATCCCGAACCCGGCAAACGGTAATACGTCTCTCCGCACCTCTGGCACCCCGAACTTGGCATACGGCAATACGTCTCTCCGCACCTCTGGCACCCCGAACCCGGCAAACGGTAATACGTCTCTCCGCACCTCTGGCATCCCGAACTTGGCATACGGCAATACGACTCTCCGCACCTCTGGCATCCCGAACTTGGCATACGGCAATACGTCTCTCCGCACCTCTGGCACCCCGACCTTGGCATACGGCAATACGTCTCTCCGCACCTCTGGCACCCCGAACTTGGCATACGGCAATACGTCTCTCCGCACCTCTGGCATCCCGAACTTGGCATACGGCAATACGTCTCTCCGCACCTCTGGCACCCCGAACTTGGCATACGGCAATACGTCTCTCCGCACCTCTGGCACCCCGAACTTGGCATACGGCAATACGTCTCTCCGCACCTCTGGCACCCCGAACTTGGCATACGGCAATACGACTCTCCGCACCTCTGGCACCCCGAACTTGGCATACGGCAATACGACTCTCCGCACCTCTGGCATCCCGAACTTGGCATACGGCAATACGTCTCTCCGCACCTCTGGCACCCCGAACTTGGCATACGGCAATACGTCTCTCCACACCTCTGGCATCCCGAACTTGGCATACGGCAATACGTCTCTCCACACCTCTGGCATCCCGAACTTGGCATACGGCAATACGTCTCTCCGCACCTCTGGCACCCCGAACTTGGCATACGGCAATACGTCTCTCCGCACCTCTGGCATCCCGAACTTGGCATACGGCAATACGTCTCTCCGCACCTCTGGCACCCCGAACTTGGCATACGGCAATACGACTCTCCGCACCTCTGGCACCCCGAACTTGGCATACGGCAATACGTCTCTCCACACCTCTGGCATCCCGAACTTGGCATACGGCAATACGTCTCTCCGCACCTCTGGCACCCCGAACTTGGCATACGGCAATACGTCTCTCCGCACCTCTGGCATCCCGAACTTGGCATACGGCAATACGTCTCTCCGCACCTCTGGCACCCCGAACTTGGCATACGGCAATACGACTCTCCGCACCTCTGGCACCCCGAACTTGGCATACGGCAATACGTCTCTCCGCACCTCTGGCATCCCGAACTTGGCATACGGCAATACGTCTCTCCGCACCTCTGGCACCCCGAACTTGGCATACGGCAATACGACTCTCCGCACCTCTGGCACCCCGAACTTGGCATACGGCAATACGACTCTCCGCACCTGTGGCATCCCGAACTTGGCATACGGCAATACGTCTCTCCGCACCTCTGGCATCCCGAACTTGGCATACGGCAATACGACTCTCCGCACCTCTGGCATCCCGAACTTGGCATACGGCAATACGTCTCTCCGCACCTCTGGCACCCCGAACTTGGCATACGGCAATACGTCTCTCCGCACCTCTGGCACCCCGAACTTGGCATACGGCAATACGACTCTCCGCACCTCTGGCACCCCGAACTTGGCATACGGCAATACGTCTTTCCGCACCTCTGGCATCCCGAACTTGGCATACGGCAATACGTCTCTCCGCACCTCTGGCATCCCGAACTTGGCATACGGCAATACGTCTCTCCGCACCTCTGGCATCCCGAACTTGGCATACGGCAATACGTCTCTCCGCACCTCTGGCACCCCGAACTGGCATACGGCAATACGTCTCTCCGCACCTCTGGCATCCCGAACTTGGCATACGGCAATACGTCTCTCCGCACCTCTGGCATCCCGAACTTGGCATACGGCAATACGTCTCTCCGCACCTCTGGCACCCCGACCTTGGCATACGGCAATACGTCTCTCCGCACCTCTGGCACCCCGAACCCGGCAAACGGTAATACGTCTCTCCGCACCTCTGGCACCCCGAACTTGGCATACGGCAATACGTCTCTCCGCACCTCTGGCACCCCGAACTTGGCATACGGCAATACGTCTCTCCGCACCTCTGGCATCCCGAACTTGGCATACGGCAATACGTCTCTCCACACCTCTGGCATCCCGAACTTGGCATACGGCAATACGTCTCTCCGCACCTCTGGCACCCCGAACTTGGCATACGGCAATACGTCTCTCCGCACCTCTGGCACCCCGAACCCGGCAAACGGTAATACGTCTCTCCGCACCTCTGGCATCCCGAACTTGGCATACGGCAATACGTCTCTCCGCACCTCTGGCATCCCGAACTTGGCATACGGCAATACGTCTCTCCGCACCTCTAGCACCCCGAACCCGGCAAACGGTAATACGTCTCTCCGCACCTCTGGCACCCCGAACTTGGCATACGGCAATACGTCTCTCCGCACCTCTGGCATCCCAAACTTGGCATACGGCAATACGTCTCTCCGCACCTCTGGCACCCCGAACTTGGCATACGGCAATACGTCTCTCCGCACCTCTGGCACCCCGACCTTGGCATACGGCAATACGACTCTCCGCACCTCTGGCATCCCGACCTTGGCATACGGCAATACGTCTCTCCGCACCTCTGGCACCCCGAACTTGGCATACGGCAATACGTCTCTCCGCACCTCTGGCACCCCGAACTTGGCATACGGCAATACGACTCTCCACACCTCTGGCACCCCGAACTGGCATACGGCAATACGTCTCTCCGCACCTCTGGCATCCCGAACTTGGCATACGGCAATACGTCTCTCCGCACCTCTGGCATCCCGAACTTGGCATACGGCAATACGTCTCTCCGCACCTCTGGCATCCCGAACTTGGCATACGGCAATACGTCTCTCCGCACCTCTGGCACCCCGAACATGGCATACGGCAATACGACTCTCCGCACCTCTGGCATCCCGACCTTGGCATACGGCAATACGTCTCTCCGCACCTCTGGCATCCCGAACTTGGCATACGGCAATACGTCTCTCCGCACCTCTGGCACCCCGAACTTGGCATACGGCAATACGACTCTCCGCACCTCTGGCATCCCGACCTTGGCATACGGCAATACGTCTCTCCGCACCTCTGGCATCCCGAACTTGGCATACGGCAATACGTCTCTCCGCACCTCTGGCACCCCGAACTTGGCATACGGCAATAGGTCTCTCCGCACCTCTGGCACCCCGAACTTGGCATACGGCAATAGGTCTCTCCGCACCTCTGGCACCCCGAACTTGGCATACGGCAATACGTCTCTCCGCACCTCTGGCATCCCGAACTTGGCATACGGCAATAGGTCTCTCCGCACCTCTGGCACCCCGAACTTGGCATACGGCAATACGTCTCTCCGCACCTCTGGCATCCCGAACTTGGCATACGGCAATACGTCTCTCCGCACCTCTGGCACCCCAAACTTGGCATACGGCAATACGTCTCTCCGCACCTCTGGCACCCAGAACTTGGCATACGGCAATACGTCTCTCCGCACCTCTGGCATCCCGAACTTGGCATACGGCAATACGTCTCTCCGCACCTCTGGCATCCCGAACTTGGCATACGGCAATACGTCTCTCCGCACCTCTGGCATCCCGAACTTGGCATACGGCAATACGTCTCTCCGCACCTCTGGCACCCCGAACTGGCATACGGCAATACGTCTCTCCGCACCTCTGGCATCCCGAACTTGGCATACGGCAATACGTCTCTCCGCACCTCTGGCATCCCGAACTTGGCATACGGCAATACGTCTCTCCGCACCTCTGGCACCCCGACCTTGGCATACGGCAATACGTCTCTCCGCACCTCTGGCACCCCGAACCCGGCAAACGGTAATACGTCTCTCCGCACCTCTGGCACCCCGAACTTGGCATACGGCAATACGTCTCTCCGCACCTCTGGCACCCCGAACTTGGCATACGGCAATACGTCTCTCCGCACCTCTGGCATCCCGAACTTGGCATACGGCAATACGTCTCTCCACACCTCTGGCATCCCGAACTTGGCATACGGCAATACGTCTCTCCGCACCTCTGGCACCCCGAACTTGGCATACGGCAATACGTCTCTCCGCACCTCTGGCACCCCGAACCCGGCAAACGGTAATACGTCTCTCCGCACCTCTGGCATCCCGAACTTGGCATACGGCAATACGTCTCTCCGCACCTCTGGCATCCCGAACTTGGCATACGGCAATACGTCTCTCCGCACCTCTAGCACCCCGAACCCGGCAAACGGTAATACGTCTCTCCGCACCTCTGGCACCCCGAACTTGGCATACGGCAATACGTCTCTCCGCACCTCTGGCACCCCGAACCCGGCAAACGGTAATACGTCTCTCCGCACTTCTGGCATCCCGAACTTGGCATACGGCAATACGACTCTCCGCACCTCTGGCATCCCGAACCCGGCAAACGGTAATACGTCTCTCCGCACCTCTGGCACCCCGAACTTGGCATACGGCAATACGTCTCTCCGCACCTCTGGCACCCCGAACCCGGCAAACGGTAATACGTCTCTCCGCACCTCTGGCATCCCGAACTTGGCATACGGCAATACGACTCTCCGCACCTCTGGCATCCCGAACTTGGCATACGGCAATACGTCTCTCCGCACCTCTGGCACCCCGACCTTGGCATACGGCAATACGTCTCTCCGCACCTCTGGCACCCCGAACTTGGCATACGGCAATACGTCTCTCCGCACCTCTGGCATCCCGAACTTGGCATACGGCAATACGTCTCTCCGCACCTCTGGCACCCCGAACTTGGCATACGGCAATACGTCTCTCCGCACCTCTGGCACCCCGAACTTGGCATATGGCAATACGTCTCTCCGCACCTCTGGCACCCCGAACTTGGCATACGGCAATACGACTCTCCGCACCTCTGGCACCCCGAACTTGGCATACGGCAATACGACTCTCCGCACCTCTGGCATCCCGAACTTGGCATACGGCAATACGTCTCTCCGCACCTCTGGCACCCCGAACTTGGCATACGGCAATACGTCTCTCCACACCTCTGGCATCCCGAACTTGGCATACGGCAATACGTCTCTCCACACCTCTGGCATCCCGAACTTGGCATACGGCAATACGTCTCTCCGCACCTCTGGCACCCCGAACTTGGCATACGGCAATACGTCTCTCCGCACCTCTGGCATCCCGAACTTGGCATACGGCAATACGTCTCTCCGCACCTCTGGCACCCCGAACTTGGCATACGGCAATACGACTCTCCGCACCTCTGGCACCCCGAACTTGGCATACGGCAATACGTCTCTCCACACCTCTGGCATCCCGAACTTGGCATACGGCAATACGTCTCTCCGCACCTCTGGCACCCCGAACTTGGCATACGGCAATACGTCTCTCCGCACCTCTGGCATCCCGAACTTGGCATACGGCAATACGTCTCTCCGCACCTCTGGCACCCCGAACTTGGCATACGGCAATACGACTCTCCGCACCTCTGGCACCCCGAACTTGGCATACGGCAATACGTCTCTCCGCACCTCTGGCATCCCGAACTTGGCATACGGCAATACGTCTCTCCGCACCTCTGGCACCCCGAACTTGGCATACGGCAATACGACTCTCCGCACCTCTGGCACCCCGAACTTGGCATACGGCAATACGACTCTCCGCACCTGTGGCATCCCGAACTTGGCATACGGCAATACGTCTCTCCGCACCTCTGGCATCCCGAACTTGGCATACGGCAATACGACTCTCCGCACCTCTGGCATCCCGAACTTGGCATACGGCAATACGTCTCTCCGCACCTCTGGCACCCCGAACTTGGCATACGGCAATACGTCTCTCCGCACCTCTGGCACCCCGAACTTGGCATACGGCAATACGACTCTCCGCACCTCTGGCACCCCGAACTTGGCATACGGCAATACGTCTTTCCGCACCTCTGGCATCCCGAACTTGGCATACGGCAATACGTCTCTCCGCACCTCTGGCATCCTGAACTTGGCATACGGCAATACGTCTCTCCGCACCTGTGGCATCCCGAACTTGGCATACGGCAATACGTCTCTCCGCACCTCTGGCATCCCGAACTTGGCATACGGCAATACGACTCTCCGCACCTCTGGCATCCCGAACTTGGCATACGGCAATACGTCTCTCCGCACCTCTGGCACCCCGAACTTGGCATACGGCAATACGTCTCTCCGCACCTCTGGCACCCCGACCTTGGCATACGGCAATACGTCTCTCCGCACCTCTGGCACCCCGACCTTGGCATACGGCAATACGTCTCTCCGCACCTCTGGCACCCCGAACTTGGCATACGGCAATATGTCTCTCCGCACCTCTGGCACCCCGAACTTGGCATACGGCAATACGTCTCTCCGCACCTCTGGCACCCCGAACTTGGCATACGGCAATACGTCTCTCCGCACCTCTGGCATCCCGAACTTGGCATACGGCAATACGTCTCTCCGCACCTCTGGCACCCCGAACTTGGCATACGGCAATACGTCTCTCCGCACCTCTGGCATCCCGAACTTGGCATACGGCAATACGACTCTCCGCACCTCTGGCATCCCGAACTTGGCTTACGGCAATACGACTCTCCGCACCTCTGGCATCCCGACCTTGGCATACGGCAATACGTCTCTCCGCACCTCTGGCACCCCGAACTTGGCATACGGCAATACGTCTCTCCGCACCTCTGGCACCCCGAACTTGGCATACGGCAATACGTCTCTCCGCACCTCTGGCACCCCGAACTTGGCATACGGCAATATGTCTCTCCGCACCTCTGGCATCCCGAACTTGGCATACGGCAATACGTCTCTCCGCACCTCTGGCACCCCGACCTTGGCATACGGCAATACGACTCTCCGCACCTCTGGCACCCCGACCTTGGCATACGGCAATACGTCTCTCCGCACCTCTGGCACCCCGAACTTGGCATACGGCAATACGTCTCTCCGCACCTCTGGCATCCCGAACTTGGCATACGGCAATACGTCTCTCCGCACCTCTGGCACCCCGACCTTGGCATACGGCAATACGTCTCTCCGCACCTCTGGCACCCCGAACTTGGCATACGGCAATACGACTCTCCGCACCTCTGGCACCCCGAACTTGGCATACGGCAATACGTCTCTCCGCACCTCTGGCATCCCGAACTTGGCATACGGCAATATGACTCTCCGCACCTCTGGCACCCCGAACTTGGCATACGGCAATACGTCTCTCCGCACCTCTGGCATCCCGAACTTGGCATACGGCAATACGTCTCTCCGCACCTCTGGCACCCCGAACTTGGCATACGGCAATACGTCTCTCCGCACCTCTGGCACCCGAACCCGGCAAACGGTAATACGTCTCTCCGCACCTCTGGCACCCCGAACTTGGCATACGGCAATACGTCTCTCCGCACCTCTGGCACCCCGAACTTGGCATACGGCAATACGACTCTCCGCACCTGTGGCATCCCGAACTTGGCATACGGCAATACGTCTCTCCGCACCTCTGGCACCCCGAACTTGGCATACGGCAATACGTCTCTCTGCACCTCTGGCACCCCGAACTTGGCATACGGCAATACGTCTCTCCGCACCTCTGGCACCCCGAACTTGGAATACGGCAATACGTCTCTCCGCACCTCTGGCACCCCGAACTTGGCATACGGCAATACGTCTCTCCGCACCTCTGGCATCCCGAACTTGGCATACGGCAATACGTCTCTCCGCACCTCAGGCATCCCGAACTTGGCATACGGCAATACGTCTCTCCGCACCTCTGGCATCCCGAACTTGGCATACGGCAATACGTCTCTCCGCACCTCTGGCACCCCGAACTTGGCATACGGCAATACGTCTCTCCGCACCTCTGGCACCCCGAACTTGGCATACGGCAATACGTCTCTCCGCACCTCTGGCACCCCGAACTTGGCATACGGCAATACGTGTCTCCGCACCTCTGGCACCCCGAACTTGGCATACGGCAATACGACTCTCCGCACCTCTGGCACCCCGAACTTGGCATACGGCAATACGACTCTCCGCACCTCTGGCACCCCGAACTTGGCATACGGCAATACGTCTCTCCGCACCTCTGGCATCCCGAACTTGGCATACGGCAATACGTCTCTCCGCACCTCTGGCATCCCGAACTTGGCTTACGGCAATACGACTCTCCGCATCTCTGGCACCCTGAACTTGGCATACGGCAATACGACTCTCCGCACCTCTGGCATCCCGAACTTGGCATACGGCAATACGACTCTCCGCACCTCTGGCACCCCGACCTTGGCATACGGCAATACGTCTCTCCGCACTTCTGGCACCCCGAACTTGGCATACAGCAATACGTCTCTCCGCACCTCTGGCACCCCGAACTTGGCATACGGCAATACGTCTCTCCGCACCTCTGGCACCCCGAACTTGGCATACGGCAATACGTCTCTCCGCACGTCTGGCACCCCGAACTTGGCATACGGCAATACGTCTCTCCGCACCTCTGGCATCCCGAACTTGGCATACGGCAATACGTCTCTCCGCACCTCTGGCACCCCGAACTTGGCATACGGCAATATGTCTCTCCGCACCTCTGGCATCCCGAACTTGGCATACGGCAATACGTCTCTCCGCACCTCTGGCATCCCGAACTTGGCATACGGCAATACGACTCTCCACACCTCTGGCACCCCGAACTGGCATACGGCAATACGACTCTCCGCACCTCTGGCACCCCGAACTTGGCATACGGCAATACGTCTCTCCGCACCTCTGGCATCCCGAACTTGGCATACGGCAATACGACTCTCCGCACCTCTGGCACCCCGAACTTGGCATACGGCAATACGTCTCTCCGCACCTCTGGCACCCCGAACTTGGCATACGGCAATACGACTCTCCGCACCTCTGGCACCCCGAACTTGGCATACGGCAATATGTCTCTCCGCACCTCTGGCATCCCGAACTTGGCATACGGCAATACGTCTCTCCGCACCTCTGGCATCCCGAACTTGGCATACGGCAATACGACTCTCCACACCTCTGGCACCCCGAACTGGCATACGGCAATACGACTCTCCGCACCTCTGGCACCCCGAACTTGGCATACGGCAATACGTCTCTCCGCACCTCTGGCATCCCGAACTTGGCATACGGCAATACGACTCTCCGCACCTCTGGCACCCCGAACTTGGCATACGGCAATACGTCTCTCCGCACCTCTGGCACCCCGAACTTGGCATACGGCAATACGACTCTCCGCACCTCTGGCACCCCGAACTTGGCATACGGCAATACGTCTCTCCGCACCTCTGGCATCCCGAACTTGGCATACGGCAATACGACTCTCCGCACCTCTGGCATCCCGAACTTGGCATACGGCAATACGACTCTCCGCACCTCTGGCACCCCGAACTTGGCATACGGCAATACGTCTCTCCGCACCTCTGGCACCCCGAACTTGGCGTACGGCAATACGTCTCTCCGCACCTCTGGCACCCCGAACCCGGCAAACGGTAAACGATTACGTCTCTCTCTCTAACCCCGGACTTGGCTAACAGCACCCTCTACCATCCGTACCTCTCCTGTCCCGACCCGGACTCCCAGACCACTCTACTCTCAAGACGTGCCCTCGTGGCTGTGGGTGGCGTTATATCCTATCCCACCTCAGCACCGCGGTCCCGCCTCGTTTGTGGTGAGCTCGTCCTGACAATGATAAAGTCCCATGTCGGGATGAAACGCGTCAGAGTGGTTCTATCTATGATGTCCAGCCTTTTTTCTAATAAAGTTTATTTTTTATTATACAAGCTTGTTTTAGTACAAGTGAGTAGTGACCATTCATCATTTTTACTTTTCTGCCTATTATACTGAATGGAGTACACAGAGGTCTCGCAGGTTTTTATCACCAGTATCCAGCGGAGGCGGTATCCATTTGATCCACGCTCCAGAGCGCACTGCATGCTGGGTCCCCAGCCGGAGTGCAGCCGTTCATCGCTTGGACGCAGCTTTTTCGTCATCATCATCGACGGGCTGAGGAGTTGGTGTGTATACCAACCGGCAGAGCAGTAGCGGTATCCCCTAAACCTTGCGCAGGAGCGCCCTGCCCTACCGGTTCTCAGCTGCCGTGTACCCGATCGTTACTCAGGATACGGAGTTCTCTTCACCTTCACGGATCAGCTGATGGGGTGGCCAGGACACTGAACGGGTAAGGGCAGCAGCCTGGGACATTATTTTGAGGTTACAAGTGGTGTGTCTGCGGTCACATCACTATGTATCTCTAGTTCTTTACCTGCATCATAGCCCCCGTTTCGGTAGCTCATTACATATGCCACCCCTTATTTGTCTATTTTTCATTACTTCATTATACGTGCATTGAGACCCCTTCTCTTGTTAAACTTGGACACTGGCTGTTCATTATTCCATATAGCTGCACATGGTTGTTTTAGCATCGGAACACTGGAGGTCACTCTCTACCTTTTTTCTACCTGCAAGGGATACTTGCACACTACTTGGGATAACCACAGCCGCTACAGTGATCCACACGCCAGCGCGCACACGGATGCACTACAACAGGCTCGCAATCCAAGTGCACCCACACGAGAAAACACAGCCCCGCACACCGACCAGCAGTCATCACGCGTTCGCGCCAAGGAAGAGGCGACCGCAAGGACCCTCCTGGTAACTACCTCAGAACGCGACCAACACGCCGATGCCTCAGGCCTGACAGACATGGGCAAGTACATGATCCGGCGTGACCTGGTGCAAACAGGACTTACCAACTTTGACGACCATCCTGAGAACTACCGAATGTGGAAGTTCACGTTCAAGGATGCAATCAACAGCCTGGGCTTCTCAGCAAGGGAAGAACTCAGCCTGCTATCCAAATGGCTGGGGAAAGAATCCAAGGAACACGCGAAGAGACTCGGGACGGCAAACGTGAACCACCCCCAAGTAGGTCTTGACCTAGTATGGGAAAGGCTAGAAGAGTGCTACGGTAGCCCCGAAGCAGTCGAAGATTCGCTCTTTAAGAGAGTCGACAGCTTTCCCAGGATCACAGCTAAAGACTACTCGAAGTTACGAGAGCTTGGGGACCTGCTGCAAGAGCTGGAGTTTGCAAGAAAGGATCATTCCTTATCAGGTCTCAACATCCTAGACTCAGCTCGTGGAGTGAGACCCATCTTGGAGAAGCTACCCTACAACCTCCAAGAAAGATGGATGTCACAAGGCTCCAAATACAAAAGGGAGAGAAGCAAGTCGCCTTCCCTCCCTTCTCATTCTTCTTGAGCTTCATCCACGAAGCGGCAAGGACAAGGAACGATCCCAGTTTCATCTTGGGTGCGCAGACCACACACAGTGCAAGCAGCCTGAGGAATGAGAGACCAGTGGCGAGATACGGTAACACTCAAACACCCATCTCGGTCCACAGGACGGACGTGTGCCCCACGACCCAAACTACTACCGATCAGTCGGTCACCGGAGACGAGAAACCAAGGCACCCAAACAGGGAATGTCCCATAGATAAGAAGCCACACCCACTTAACAGGTGCTTTGGGTTCAGGATGAAGTCCCTAGAGGAACGCAAGAAGTTACTCTGAGAATTCGGAGTCTGCTTCAGGTGCTGCGATTCCTCGACTCACCTAGCCAAAGACTGTAAAGAGACCATCAAATGTGCAGTGTGCAAAAGTGACAAGCACGTAACATCTCTACATCCAGAGGCGCTAACACTCCACCAACTCAACAACCCATCCTCCGTAGCGGAGCATGGCGGGGAGGAAGGAGAAGGAGAGACAACATCTGTCACGTCTCAGCGCACCGAGGTTTGCGGAAAAGGAAGTGACAAAATGTCCTGCTCCAAAATATCCCTTGTCGCAGTGCACCCCCAGGGACAACCTAAGAAGGCTATTCGGATGTATGCAATCCTCGATGATCAAAGCAACAGATCATTGGCAAAGACGGAGTTCTTCAACTTATTCAACTCACAAGACAATGCCTCACCCTACACCCTCAGAACCTGTGCAGGGTCAACTGAGACAACAGGGAGAAGAGCGAGCGGCTATGTCATACGTTTAGTGAACAACAGAGTGAAGATAGCTCTCCCCACACTCATCGAGTGCAACTACATGGCTGCAAACAGGGACGAGATTCCCACACCAGACGTGGCACGCCATCACCCGCACCTCAGAGGAATAGCCAACTAAATCCCGCCGGTAGAACAAGGCGCCAAGATCTTGCTGCTGCTCGGTAGGGACATCTTGAGGGTACATAAAGTCCGTAAACAGCGTAACGGACCCCACAACGCACCATACGCCCAAAGACTTGACCTAGGATGGGTGATAGTGGGCAACGTATGCACTGATAAAGGACACGAACCAGATTATGTTGACGCCCGCAGAACAGTGATAACAGAATGCGGACACACATCCCTCTCCGAACCATGTCTTGGCCATCTCCAAGTGACAGAAAGGCCAAGTGAGGAGAAGAGAGAAGGTCATACCCTTGAGATCAACAAAACCATCTTCGCATCAGGGGAATGTTACAATGGCCTAGGATGCTCAGTAGTCCAGACAGCTAAGGATGATGAGTCGACTCCACTGAAGGAAGAAGGTAATCTCCTGAAGGCGACCGACAAAGGGATCGTCCAAAGGAAAAGAAACAATCGGACTGTCCTCCAGCGAGCAATGGCACAGCTAAGACGTACTGTCATTCCTCTCCGCAGAATACCAAGTGGCAAGGTAGCCAGCTGCCACGGCTGGCATAAGATTGCGCCCTGCAGGTGAAACCACAGGGGCAAAAAGACTGTCCTCTCACACGCCTAAAAAGAGACAGTCCGCAGAGACATTCCACAAAAGGATTTACCCAGCTCTCTCCCTCATTTCCCCGGCTCTCTCCCTCACTCCCCCGGCACCCTCCCTCCCCCCTCAGAGCCCGCTCACAGCCGGCCGCCTCCGCCGAACCTGCCGCAGGTAGGCATATGTGGGGGCTGGGGGGGAGAGGGAGATGCTGCGAGGGGGTAAGAGAGGGAGATGCTGCAGGGGGGGGAGAGAGGGAGATGCTGCAGGGGGGGAAGAGAGGGAGATGCTGCAGGGGGGGAGAGAGGGAGATGCTGCAGGGGGGAAGAGAGGGAGATTGTGCAGGGGGAGAGAGGGAGATGCTGCAGGGGGGAAGAGAGGGAGATGCTGCAGGGGGGGAAGAGAGGGAGATGCTGCAGGAGGGGAACAGAGGGAGATGCTGCAGGGGGGGGAGAAAGGGAGATGCTGCAGAGGGGGAAGAGAGGGAGATGCTGCAGGGGGGGGAGAGAGGGAGATGCTGCAGGGGGGGAAGAGAGGGAGATGCTGCAGGGAGGGGGAAGAGAGGGAGATGCTGCAGGGGGGGGGGGAAGAGAGGGAGATGCTGCAGGGGGGGGGGGAGAGAGGGAGGTGCCGCGGGGGGGAAGACAGAGATGCTGTGGGGGAGGGAGGGAGATGATGCAGGGGGAGAGAGGGGGATGCTGTTGGGGGAGAGAGAGGGAGATGATGCGGGGGG
>NW_027455816.1:405000-503186 GCF_040206685.1 Ascaphus truei
ACAGGAGGGGTGGGACAGTGGACAGGAGGGGTGGGACAGTGGACAGGGGGGGGGACAGTGGACAGGAGGGGTGGGACAGTGGAGAGGGGGGGGACAGTGGACAGGGGGGGGGACAGTGGACAGGGGGGGGACAGTGGACAGGGGGGGGACAGTGGAGAGGGGGGGGACAGTGGAGAGGGGGGGGGGACAGTGGAGAGGGGGGGGGGACAGTGGAGAGGGGGGGGGACAGTGGAGAGGGGGGGGGGACAGTGGAGAGGGGGGGGGGACAGTGGAGAGGGGGGGGGGACAGTGGAGAGGGGGGGGGACAGTGGACAGGAGGGGGTGGACAGGAGGGGGGGACAGTGGACAGGAGGGGGTGACAGTGGACAGGAGGAGGGGACAGTGGACAGGAGGGACGGGGGCAGTGGACAGGAGGGGCGGGGACAGTGGACAGGAGGGGGGGACAGTGGACAGGAGGGGGGACACAGTGGACAGGAGGGGGGACAGTGGACAGGAGGGGGGACAGTGGACAGGAGGGGGGGACACAGTGGACAGGGGGACACAGTGGACAGGAGGGGGACACAGTGGACAGGAGGGGGGGGACAGTGGACAGGAGGGGGGGGGACAGTGGACAGGAGGGGGGGGGACAGTGGACAGGAGGGGGGGGGACAGTGGACAGGAGGGGGGGGACAGTGGACAGGAGGGGGGGGGACAGTGGACAGGAGGGGGGGGACAGTGGACAGGAGGGGGGGGGACAGTGGACAGGAGGGGGGGACAGTGGACAGGAGGGGGGGGGACAGTGGACAGGAGGGGGGGGGGACAGTGGACAGGAGGGGGGGACAGTGGACAGGAGGGGCGGGGACAGTGGACAGAAGGGGGGACACAGTGGACAGGAGGGGGGGACAGTGGACAGGAGGGGGGACACAGTGGACAGGAGGGGTAGACAGGAGGGGGGACAGTGGACAGGAGGGGGGGGGCAGTGGACAGGAGGGGGGACACAGTGGACAGGGGGACACAGTGGACAGGAGGGGTGGACAGGAGGGAGGGGACAGTGGACAGGAGGGAGGGGACAGTGGACAGGAAGGGGGGACAGTAGAGGAGGGGGGGGACAGTGGACAGGAGGGGGGGGACAGTGGACAGGAGGGGGGGGACAGTGGACAGGAGGGGTGGGACAGTGGACAGGAGGGGTGGGACAGTGGAGAGGGGGGGGACAGTGGACAGGGGGGGGGACAGTGGACAGGGGGGGGGACAGTGGACAGGGGGGGGGACAGTGGAGAGGGGGGGGACAGTGGAGAGGGGGGGGACAGTGGAGAGGGGGGGGACAGTGGAGAGGGGGGGGGACAGTGGAGAGGGGGGGGACAGTGGAGAGGGGGGGGGACAGTGGAGAGGGGGGGGGGACAGTGGAGAGGGGGGGGGGACAGTGGAGAGGGGGGGGGGACAGTGGAGAGGGGGGGGGGACAGTGGAGAGGGGGGGGACAGTGGAGAGGGGGGGGGCAGTGGAGAGGGGGGGGGGGACAGTGGAGAGGGGGGGGGGACAGTGGAGAGGGGGGGGGGACAGTGGAGAGGGGGGGGACAGTGGAGAGGGGGGGGGGACAGTGGAGAGGGGGGGGACAGTGGAGAGGGGGGGGGACAGTGGACAGGAGGGGGTGGACAGGAGGGGGGGACAGTGGACAGGAGGGGGGGACAGTGGACAGGAGGGGGTGACAGTGGACAGGAGGAGGGGACAGTGGACAGGAGGGACGGGGGCAGTGGACAGGAGGGGCGGGGACAGTGGACAGGAGGGGGGACAGTGGACAGGAGGGGGGGACAGTGGACAGGAGGGGGGGACAGGGGACAGTGGACAGGAGGGGGGGACACAGTGGACAGGGGGACACAGTGGACAGGAGGGGTGGACAGGAGGGGGGATAGTGGACAGGAGGGAGGGGACAGTGGACAGGAAGGGGGGACAGTAGAGGAGGGGGGGGACAGTGGACAGGAGGGGGGGGACAGTGGACAGGAGGGGTGGGACAGTGGAGAGGGGGGGGGACAGTGGACAGGGGGGGGGACAGTGGACAGGAGGGGTGGGACAGTGGAGAGGGGGGGGGGACAGTGGAGAGGGGGGGGGACAGTGGAGAGGGGGGGGGGACAGTGGAGAGGGGGGGGGACAGTGGAGAGGGGGGGGGGACAGTGGAGAGGGGGGGGACAGTGGACAGGAGGGGGGGGACAGGAGGGGGGGACAGTGGACAGGAGGGGGTGACAGTGGACAGGAGGAGGGGACAGTGGACAGGAGGGACGGGGGCAGTGGACAGGAGGGGCGGGGACAGTGGACAGGAGGGGGGGACAGTGGACAGGAGGGGGGACACAGTGGACAGGAGGGGGGGACAGTGGACAGGAGGGGGGGACAGGGGACAGTGGACAGGAGGGGGGGACACAGTGGACAGGGGGACACAGTGGACAGGAGGGGGACACAGTGGACAGGAGGGGGGACACAGTGGACAGGAGGGGGGGGGACAGTGGACAGGAGGGGGGGGGGACAGTGGACAGGAGGGGGGGGACAGTGGACAGGAGGGGGGGACAGTGGACAGGAGGGGGGGGACAGTGGACAGGAGGGGGGGACAGTGGACAGGAGGGGCGGGGACAGTGGACAGGAGGGGGGACACAGTGGACAGGAGGGGGGGACAGTGGACAGGAGGGGGGACACAGTGGACAGGAGGGGTAGACAGGAGGGGGGACAGTGGACAGGAGGGGGGGGGCAGTGGACAGGAGGGGGGACACAGTGGACAGGGGGACACAGTGGACAGGAGGGGTGGACAGGAGGGGGGATAGTGGACAGGAGGGAGGGGACAGTGGACAGGAAGGGGGGACAGTAGAGGAGGGGGGGGACAGTGGACAGGAGGGGGGGGACAGTGGACAGGAGGGGTGGGACAGTGGAGAGGGGGGGGACAGTGGACAGGGGGGGGGGGCAGTGGACAGGGGGGGGGACAGTGGACAGGGGGGGGGACAGTGGAGAGGGGGGGGGACAGTGGAGAGGGGGGGGACAGTGGAGAGGGGGGGGACAGTGGAGAGGGGGGGGGACAGTGGAGAGGGGGGGGGACAGTGGAGAGGGGGGGGGACAGTGGAGAGGGGGGGGGACAGTGGAGAGGGGGGGGACAGTGGAGAGGGGGGGGACAGTGGAGAGGGGGGGACAGTGGACAGGAGGGGGTGGACAGGAGGGGGGGACAGTGGACAGGAGGGGGTGACAGTGGACAGGAGGAGGGGACAGTGGACAGGAGGGACGGGGGCAGTGGACAGGAGGGGCGGGGACAGTGGACAGGAGGGGGGGACAGTGGACAGGAGGGGGGACACAGTGGACAGGAGGGGGGGACAGGGGACAGTGGACAGGAGGGGGGGACACAGTGGACAGGGGGACACAGTGGACAGGAGGGGGACACAGTGGGGAGGGGGGGGACAGTGGACAGGAGGGGGGGGGACAGTGGACAGGAGGGGGGGACAGTGGACAGGAGGGGGGGACAGTGGACAGGAGGGGGGGGACAGTGGACAGGAGGGGGGGGACAGTGGACAGGAGGGGGGGGGCAGTGGACAGGAGGGGGGGGACAGTGGACAGGAGGGGGGGGGACAGTGGACAGGAGGGGGGGGAAAGTGGACAGGAGGGGGGGGGAAAGTGGACAGGAGGGGGGGGGAAAGTGGACAGGAGGGGGGGGGAAAGTGGACAGGAGGGGGGGGGAAAGTGGACAGGAGGGGGGGGGAAAGTGGACAGGAGGGGGGGGGAAAGTGGACAGGAGGGGGGGGGAAAGTGGACAGGAGGGGGGGGGGAAAGTGGACAGGAGGGGGGGCGGGAGTGGACAGGAGGGGGGGCGGAAGTGGACAGGAGGGGGGGGCGACAGTGGACAGAAGGGGGGGACAGTGGACAGGAGGGGTGTGGACGGGGGGGGGACGGGGACAGTGGACCCAGTGTGTTTGGGTTTGTGTGTCATGAAATTGGGCTAGGATTCGGTTATGTAAGCTAATTCAGGTGTCAGAGCGCAAGAATGTCTGTTATGCCTTTCAAGAAATCTCAATAAAATTTGAAGTTGAAAAAAAGAAAAGAGGCGTCTAAGAGGGGATATGATAACTATATACAAACATATTCGGGGACAATACAAGGAGCTTTCAAAATAACTATTCATCCCACGGGCAGTACAAAGGACTCGGGCCATCCCTTAAAGTTGGAGGAAAGGACATTTCATCTGCAACAAAGGAAAGGGTTCTTTACAGTAAGGGCAGTTACAGTGTGGGATTCATTACCCATGGAAACTGTGATGGCAGATACAATAGATTTGTTCAAAAAAAGGTTGGACATCCCTTTGGAAAGGAAAGGTATACAGGGATATACCAAATAAGTAAACATGGGAAGGATGTTGATCCAGGGAGCAATCCGATTGCCAATATTTGGAGTCAGGAAGGAATGTATTTTTCCCTTATGAGATATCATTGGATGATATGACACTGGGGTTTTCATTTGCCTTCCTCTGGATCAATAAGTAATTTAGCATAGGTTGAACTTGATGGACGCATTTCTTTATTCAGCCTCATCTGCTATGTAAAAAAAATATATGTATGTATGTGGTAGCTTGTGGAGGTGGTGCCCCCTGAGTGACTTCCCCTAGCGTGGCGTGCGTTACAGCCTCTCCTTGTTTTTCTCAGGGTCCCTGATTTGGGTTTGTGCCGCTGAGTTCCGTGGTTGCTGCCCGTGGCGTGCGTTACAGCCTCTCCTTGTTTTTCTCATAGTCCCTGATTTGGGTTTGTGCCTCTGAGTTCCGTGGTTGCTGCCCGTGGCGTGCGTTACAGCCTCTCTCCTTGTTTTTCTCAGGGTCCCTGATTTCGGTTTGTGCCGCTGTGTTCCGTGGTTGCTGCCCGTGGCGTGCGTTACAGCCTCTCTCCTTGTTTTTCTCAGGGTCCCTGATTTCGGTTTGTGCCGCTGAGTTCCGTGGTTGCTGCCCGTGGCGTGCGTTACAGCCTCTCTCCTTGTTTTTCTCAGGGTCCCTGATTTCGGTTTGTGCCTCTGAGTTCCGTGGTTGCTGCCCGTGGCGTGCGTTACAGCCTCTCCTTGTTTTTCTCAGGGTCCCTGATTTGGGTTTGTGCCGCTGAGTTCCGTGGTTGCTGCCCGTGGCGTGCGTTACAGCCTCTCTCCTTGTTTTTCTCAGGGTCCCTGATTTGGGTTTGTGCCGCTGAGTTCCGTGGTTTGCTGCCCGTGGCGTGCGTTTCAGCCTCTCCTTGTTTTTCTCAGGGTCCCTGATTTCGGTTTGTGCCGCTGAGTTCCGTGGTTGCTGCCCGTGGCAGGCGTTACAGCCTCTCCTTGTTTTTCTCATAGTCCCTGATTTCGGTTTGTGCCGCTGAGTTCCGTGGTTGCGGCCCGTGGCGTGCGTTACAGCCTCTCTCCTTGTTTTTCTCAGGGTCCCTGATTTCAGTTTGTGCCTCTGAGTTCCGTGGTTGCTGCCCGTGGCGTGCGTTACAGCCTCTCCTTGTTTTTGTCATAGTCCCTGATTTGGGTTTGTGCCGCTGAGTTCCGTGGTTGCGGCCCGTGGCGTGCGTTACAGCCTCTCTCCTTGTTTTTCTCAGGGTCCCTGATTTCAGTTTGTGCCTCTGAGTTCCGTGGTTGCTGCCCGTGGCGTGCGTTACAGCCTCTCCTTGTTTTTGTCATAGTCCCTGATTTGGGTTTGTGCCGCTGAGTTCCGTGGCTGCTGCCCGTGGCGTGCGTTACAGCCTCTCCTTGTTTTTGTCATAGTCCCTGATTTCGGTTTGTGCCTCTGAGTTCCGTGGTTGCTGCCCGTGGCGTGCGTTACAGCCTCCTTGTTTTTCTCATAGTCCCTGATTTCGGTTTGTGACTCTGAGTTCCGTGGTTGCTGCCCGTGGCGTGCGTTACAGCCTCTCCTTGTTTTTCTCATAGTCCCTGATTTCGGTTTGTGACTCTGAGTTCCGTGGTTGCTGCCCGTGGCGTGCGTTACAGCCTCTCCTTGTTTTTCTCAGGGTCCCTGATTTGGGTTTCTGCCTCTGAGTTCCGTGGTTACTGCCCGTGGCGTGCGTTACAGCCTCTCTCCTTGTTTTTCTCATAGTCCCTGATTTCGGTTTGTGCCACTGAGTTCCGTGGTTGCTGCCCGTGTCGTGCGTTTCAGCCTCTCCTTGTTTTTCTCAGGGTCCCTGATTTCGGTTTGTGCCGCTGAGTTCCGTGGTTGCTGCCCGTGGCGTGCGTTTCAGCCTCTCCTTGTTTTTCTCAGGGTCCCTGATTTCGGTTTGTGCCGCTGAGTTCCGTGGTTGCTGCCCGTGGCGTGCGTTACAGCCTCTCTCCTTGTTTTTCTCATAGTCCCTGATTTCGGTTTGTGCCTCTGAGTTCCGTGGTTGCTGCCCGTGGCGTGCGTTTACAGCCTCTCTCCTTGTTTTTCTCAGGGTCCCTGATTTGGGTTTGTGCCGCTGAGTTCCGTGGCTGCGCCCGTGGCGTGCGTTACAGCCTCTCTCCTTGTTTTTCTCAGGGTCCCTGATTTCAGTTTGTGCCTCTGAGTTCCGTGGTTGCTGCCCGTGGCGTGCGTTACAGCCTCTCCTTGTTTTTCTCAGGGTCCCTGAGTTGGGTTTGTGCCGCTGAGTTCCGTGGTTGCTGCCCGTGGCGTGCGTTACAGCCTCTCCTTGTTTTTCTCAGGGTCCCTGATTTGGGTTTGTGCCGCTGAGTTCCGTGGTTGCTGCCCGTGGCGTGCGTTACAGCCTCTCCTTGTTTTTCTCATAGTCCCTGATTTCGGTTTGTGCCTCTGAGTTCCGTGGTTGCTGCCCGTGGCGTGCGTTACAGCCTCTCCTTGTTTTTCTCATAGTCCCTGATTTGGGTTTGTGCCGCTGAGTTCCGTGGTTGCTGCCCGTGGCGTGCGTTACAGCCTCTCTCCTTGTTTTTCTCAGGGTCCCTGATTTGGGTTTGTGCCGCTGAGTTCCGTGGTTGCTGCCCGTGGCGTGCGTTACAGCCTCTCTCCTTGTTTTTCTTATAGTCCCTGATTTCGGTTTGTGCCTCTGAGTTCCGTGGTTGCTGCCCGTGGCGTGCGTTACAGCCTCTCTCCTTGTTTTTCTCATAGTCCCTGATTTCGGTTTGTGCCGCTGAGTTCCGTGGTTGCGGCCCGTGGCGTGCGTTACAGCCTCTCCTTGTTTTTCTCAGGGTCCCTGATTTGGGTTTGTGCCGCTGAGTTCCGTGGTTGCTGCTCGTGGCGTGCGTTACAGCCTCTCCTTGTTTTTCTCAGGGTCCCTGATTTGGGTTTGTGCCGCTGAGTTCCGTGGTTTGCTGCCCGTGGCGTGCGTTTCAGCCTCTCCTTGTTTTTCTCAGGGTCCCTGATTTCGGTTTGTGCCGCTGAGTTCCGTGTTGCTGCCCGTGGCGTGCGTTACAGCCTCTCCTTGTTTTTCTCATAGTCCCTGATTTCGGTTTGTGCCGCTGAGTTCCGTGGCTGCTGCCCGTGGCGTGCGTTACAGCCTCTCCTTGTTTTTCTCAGGGTCCCTGATTTGGGTTTGTGCCGCTGAGTTCCGTGGTTGCTGCCCGTGGCGTGCGTTACAGCCTCTCTCCTTGTTTTTCTCAGGGTCCCTGATTTGGGTTTGTGCAGCTGAGTTCCGTGGCTGCTGCCCGTGGCGTGCGTTACAGCCTCTCTCCTTGTTTTTCTCATAGTCCCTGATTTCGGTTTGTGCCGCTGAGTTCCGTGGTTGCTGCCCGTGTCGTGCGTTTCAGCCTCTCCTTGTTTTTCTCAGGGTCCCTGATTTCGGTTTGTGCCGCTGAGTTCCGTGGTTGCTGCCCGTGGCGTGCGTTTCAGCCTCTCCTTGTTTTTCTCAGGGTCCCTGATTTCGGTTTGTGCCGCTGAGTTCCGTGGTTGCTGCCCGTGGCGTGCGTTACAGCCTCTCTCCTTGTTTTTCTCATAGTCCCTGATTTCGGTTTGTGCCTCTGAGTTCCGTGGTTGCTGCCCGTGGCGTGCGTTACAGCCTCTCTCCTTGTTTTTCTCAGGGTCCCTGATTTCGGTTTGTGCCGCTGAGTTCCGTGGCTGCTGCCCGTGGCGTGCGTTACAGCCTCTCTCCTTGTTTTTCTCAGGGTCCCTGATTTGGGTTTGTGCCTGTGAGTTCCGTGGTTGCGGCCCGTGGCGTGCGTTACAGCCTCTCTCCTTGTTTTTCTCAGGGTCCCTGATTTCAGTTTGTGCCTCTGAGTTCCGTGGTTGCTGCCCGTGGCGTGCGTTACAGCCTCTCCTTGTTTTTCTCAGGGTCCCTGATTCCGGTTTGTGCCGCTGAGTTCCGTGGTTGCTGCCCTTGGCGTGCGTTACAGCCTCTCCTTGTTTTTCTCATAGTCCCTGATTTCGGTTTGTGCCTCTGAGTTCCGTGGTTGCTGCCCGTGGCGTGCGTTACAGCCTCCTTGTTTTTCTCATAGTCCCTGATTTGGGTTTGTGCCGCTGAGTTCCGTGGTTGCTGCCCGTGGCATGCGTTACAGCCTCTCTCCTTGTTTTTCTCAGGGTCCCTGATTTGGGTTTGTGCCGCTGAGTTCCGTGGTTGCTGCCCGTGGCGTGCGTTACAGCCTCTCCTTGTTTTTCTTATAGTCCCTGATTTCGGTTTGTGCCTCTGAGTTCCGTGGTTGCCGCCCGTGGCGTGCGTTTCAGCCTCTCCTTGTTTTTCTCAGGGTCCCTGATTTCGGTTTGTGCCGCTGAGTTCCGTGGTTGCTGCCCGTGGCGTGCGTTACAGCCTCTCTCCTTGTTTTTCTCATAGTCCCTGATTTCGGTTTGTGCCGCTGAGTTCCGTGGTTGCGGCCCGTGGCGTGCGTTACAGCCTCTCTCCTTGTTTTTCTCAGGGTCCCTGATTTCGGTTTGTGCCGCTGAGTTCCGTGGCTGCTGCCCGTGGCGTGCGTTACAGCCTCTCCTTGTTTTTCTCAGGGTCCCTGATTTGGGTTTGTGCCGCTGAGTTCCGTGGTTTGCTGCCCGTGGCGTGCGTTTCAGCCTCTCCTTGTTTTTCTCAGGGTCCCTGATTTCGGTTTGTGCCGCTGAGTTCCGTGGTTGCTGCCCGTGGCGTTCGTTACAGCCTCTCCTTGTTTTTCTCATAGTCCCTGATTTCGGTTTGTGCCGCTGAGTTCCGTGGCTGCTGCCCGTGGCGTGCTTTACAGCCTCTCCTTGTTTTTCTCAGGGTCCCTGATTTGGGTTTGTGCCGCTGAGTTCCGTGGTTGCTGCCCGTGGCGTGCGTTACAGCCTCTCTCCTTGTTTTTCTCAGGGTCCCTGATTTGGGTTTGTGCCGCTGAGTTCCGTGGCTGCTGCCCGTGGCGTGCGTTACAGCCTCTCTCCTTGTTTTTCTCAGGGTCCCTGATTTGGGTTTGTGCCGCTGAGTTCCGTGGCTGCTGCCCGTGGCGTGCGTTACAGCCTCTCCTTGTTTTTCTCAGGGTCCCTGATTTGGGTTTGTGCCGCTGAGTTCCGTGGTTTGCTGCCCGTGGCGTGCGTTACAGCCTCTCCTTGTATTTCTCAGGGTCCCTGATTTCGGTTTGTGCCGCTGAGTTCCGTGGTTGCTGCCCGTGGCGTGCGTTACAGCTTCTCCTTGTTTTTCTCAGGGTCCCTGATTTCGGTTTGTGCCGCTGAGTTCCGTGGTTGCTGCCCGTGGCGTGCGTTACAGCCTCTCTCCTTGTTTTTCTCATAGTCCCTGATTTGGGTTTGTGCCTCTGAGTTCCGTGGTTGCTGCCCGTGGCGTGCGTTACAGCCTCTCTCCTTGTTTTTCTCAGGGTCCCTGATTTCGGTTTGTGCAGCTGAGTTCCGTGGTTGCTTCCCGTGGCATGCGTTACAGCCTCTCTCCTTGTTTTTCTCAGGGTCACTGATTTCGGTTTGTGCCGCTGAGTTCCGTGGTTGCTGCCCGTGGCGTGCGTTACAGCCTCTCCTTGTTTTTCTCATAGTCCCTGATTTCGGTTTGTGCCGCTGAGTTCCGTGGTTGCGGCCCGTGGCGTGCGTTACAGCCTCTCCTTGTTTTTCTCAGGGTCCCTGATTTGGGTTTGTGCCGCTGAGTTCCGTGGTTGCTGCCCGTGGCGTGCGTTACAGCCTCTCCTTGTTTTTCTCATAGTCCCTGATTTCGGTTTGTGCCACTGAGTTCCGTGGTTGCTGCCCGTGGCGTGCGTTACAGCCTCTCCTTGTTTTTCTCAGGGTCCCTGATTTCGGTTTGTGCCGCTGAGTTCCGTGGTTGCTGCCCGTGGCGTGCGTTACAGCCTCTCTCCTTGTTTTTCTCAGGGTCCCTGATTTCGGTTTGTGCCGCTGAGTTCCGTGGTCGCTGCTTCTCTGGGAGCTGCTGCCAGTCATTGCCGGGATGTCGTGGTGCAGAGTGGGGTCGTGTTACCCGCTTAATCCTCGTGCCGGAGCCACGGAAAACAGCCAGAGACTGAATCCTACGTCCAGGCACAGATCCTAAGAAGAGAGCAAGGGATTCTGGGTATCGGTGTCACACACAGTAGAACAGAGTAAGGGCTTCTGGGAATCCGTGTCACACACCTAGGAGGAGCTGCTGTGTGCACAGAATATAGGTATGTTAACACTAGAATAGATATGTGCGCCCTCCCCTGCCCCCGTACATATGACACTTTACTAGCGTCCCCATGTCCCTCTTACAGAGGCCTGAGACGTCAGTCTGATTCCGTGCCCTCTCTCCGAGAGTTATCCTGTATATGTGTCCGTGTCCTGTATATGTGACCGTGTCCTGTATATGTGACCGTGTCCTGTATATGTGACCGTGTCCTGTATATGTGACCGTGTCCTGTATATGTGACCGTGTCCTGTGTCATCCTGTTTGAAGCCGGGGGTGCCCTGTTGTATATCGGGAAGTGTCTTGTGCCAGTTGTGTATGTGACTGTCATTTATGAGTCCGGGGGCTCATCCGGTGTTGCGTGTGTCCGTGTTCTGTGTCCCTCGCAGTTTCCTGTGCATGTTGCGTGTGTCCGTGTTCTGTGTCCCTCGCAGTTTCCTGTGCATGTTGCGTGTGTCCGTGTTCTGTGTCCCTCGCAGTTTCCTGTGCATGTTGCGTGTGTCCGTGTTCTGTGTCCCTCGCAGTTTCCTGTGCATGTTGCGTGTGTCCGTGTTCTGTGTCCCTCGCAGTTTCCTGTGCATGTTGCGTGTGTCCGTGTTCAGTGTCCCTCACAGTTTCCTGTGCGTGTTGCGTGTGTCCGTGTTCAGTGTCCCTCACAGTTTCCTGCTCCTGTGCGTGTTGCGTGTGTCCGTGTTCAGTGTCCCTCGCAGTTTCCTGCTCCTGTGCGTGTTGCGTGTGTCCGTGTTCAGTGTCCCTCGCAGTTTCCTGCTCCTGTGCGTGTTGCATGTGTCCGTGTTCAGTGTCCCTCGCAGTTCCCTGCTCCTGTGCGTGTTGCATGTGTCCGTGTTCAGTGTCCCTCACAGTTTCCTGCTCCTGTGCGTGTTGCGTGTGTCCGTGTTCAGTGTCCCTCACAGTTTCCTGCTCCTGTGCGTGTTGCGTGTGTCCGTGTTCAGTGTCCCTCACAGTTTCCTGCTCCTGTGCGTGTTGCGTGTGTCCGTGTTCAGTGTCCCTCACAGTTTCCTGCTCCTGTGCATGTTGCGTGTGTCCGTGTTCGGTGTCCCTCACAGTTTCCTGCTCCTGTGCGTGTTGCATGTGTCCGTGTTCAGTGTCCCTCACAGTTCCCTGCTCCTGTGCGTGTTGCGTGTGTCCGTGTTCAGTGTCCCTCACAGTTTCCTGCTCCTGTGCGTGTTGCGTGTGTCCGTGTTCAGTGTCCCTCACAGTTTCCTGCTCCTGTGCATGTTGCGTGTGTCCGTGTTCGGTGTCCCTCACAGTTCCCTGCTCCTGTGCATGTTGCGTGTGTCCGTGTTCGATGTCCCTCTCAGGCTCACGCTCCTGTGCGTGTTGCGTGTGTCCGTGTTCGGTGTCCCTCACAGTTTCCTGCTCATGTGCGTGTTGCGTGTGTCCGTGTTCGATGTCCCTCTCAGGCTCACGCTCCTGTGCATGTTGCGTGTGTCCGTGTCCCTCACAGTTTCCTGCTCCTGTGCGTGTTGCGTGTGTCCGTGTTCCTCACAGTTTCCTGCTCCTGTGCATGTTGCGTGTGTCCGTGTTCGGTGTCCCTCACAGTTCCCTGCTCCTGTGCATGTTGCGTGTGTCCGTGTTCAGTGTCCCTCACAGTTTCCTGCTCCTGTGCGTGTTGCGTGTGTCCGTGTTCAGTGTCCCTCGCAGTTTCCTGTGCGTGTTGCGTGTGTCCGTGTTCAGTGTCCCTCACAGTTTCCTGCTCCTGTGCGTGTTGCGTGTGTCCGTGTTCAGTGTCCCTCACAGTTCCCTGCTCCTGTGTGTGTTGCGTGTGTCCGTGTTCAGTGTCCCTCGCAGTTTCCTGTGCGTGTTGCGTGTGTCCGTGTTCAGTGTCCCTCGCAGTTTCCTGCTCCTGTGCATGTTGCGTGTGTCCGTGTTCAGTGTCCCTCACAGTTCCCTGCTCCTGTGTGTGTTGCGTGTGTCTGTGTTCAGTGTCCCTCGCAGTTTCCTGTGCGTGTTGCGTGTGTCCGTGTTCAGTGTCCCTCACAGTTTCCTGCTCCTGTGCGTGTTGCGTGTGTCCGTGTTCAGTGTCCCTCGCAGTTTCCTGCTCCTGTGCGTGTTGCGTGTGTCCGTGTTCAGTGTCCCTCGCAGTTTCCTGTGCATGTTGCGTGTGTCCGTGTTCAGTGTCCCTCGCAGTTTCCTGCTCCTGTGCGTGTTGCGTGTGTCCGTGTTCAGTGTCCCTCACAGTTCCCTGCTCCTGTGCGTGTTGCGTGTGTCCGTGTTCGGTGTCCCTCACAGTTTCCTGCTCCTGTGCGTGTTGCGTGTGTCCGTGTTCGGTGTCCCTCACAGTTTCCTGCTCCTGTGCGTGTTGCGTGTGTCCGTGTTCAGTGTCCCTCACAGTTTCCTGCTCCTGTGTGTGTTGCGTGTGTCCGTGTTCGGTGTCCCTCACAGTTTCCTGTGCATGTTGCGTGTGTCCGTGTTCAGTGTCCCTCGCAGTCTCCTGCTCCTGTGCGTGTTGCGTGTGTCCGTGTTCAGTGTCCCTCACAGTTTCCTGCTCCTGTGCGTGTTGCGTGTTGCGTGTGTCCGTGTTCAGTGTCCCTCACAGTTTCCTGCTCCTGTGTGTGTTGCGTGTGTCCGTGTTCGGTGTCCCTCACAGTTTCCTGCTCCTGTGCGTGTTGCGTGTGTCCGTGTTCAGTGTCCCTCACAGTTCCCTGCTCCTGTGCGTGTTGCGTGTGTCCGTGTTCAGTGTCCCTCACAGTTTCCTGCTCCTGTGCGTGTTGCGTGTGTCCGTGTTCAGTGTCCCTCGCAGTTTCCTGCTCCTGTGCGTGTTGCGTGTGTCCGTGTTCGGTGTCCCTCACAGTTTCCTGTGCATGTTGCGTGTGTCCGTGTTCAGTGTCCCTCGCAGTCTCCTGCTCCTGTGCGTGTTGCGTGTGTCCGTGTTCGGTGTCCCTCGCAGTTTCCTGTGCATGTTGCGTGTGTCCGTGTTCAGTGTCCCTCACAGTTCCCTGCTCCTGTGCGTGTTGCGTGTGTCCGTGTTCGGTGTCCCTCACAGTTTCCTGCTCCTGTGCGTGTTGCGTGTGTCCGTGTTCGGTGTCCCTCACATTTTCCTGCTCCTGTGCGTGTTGCGTGTGTCCGTGTTCAGTGTCCCTCGCAGTTTCCTGCTCCTGTGCGTGTTGCGTGTGTCCGTGTTCTGTGTCCCTCACAGTTTCCTGTGTGTGTTGCGTGTGTCCGTGTTCAGTGTCCCTCACAGTTTCCTGTGCGTGTTGCGTGTGTCCGTGTTCGGTGTCCCTCACAGTTTCCTGCTCCTGTGCGTGTTGCGTGTGTCCGTGTTCAGTGTCCCTCACAGTTTCCTGCTCCTGTGCGTGTTGCGTGTTGCGTGTGTCCGTGTTCAGTGTCCCTCACAGTTTCCTGCTCCTGTGTGTGTTGCGTGTGTCCGTGTTCGGTGTCCCTCACAGTTTCCTGCTCCTGTGCGTGTTGCGTGTGTCCGTGTTCAGTGTCCCTCACAGTTCCCTGCTCCTGTGCGTGTTGCGTGTGTCCGTGTTCAGTGTCCCTCACAGTTTCCTGCTCCTGTGCGTGTTGCGTGTGTCCGTGTTCGGTGTCCCTCACAGTTTCCTGTGCATGTTGCGTGTGTCCGTGTTCAGTGTCCCCCGCAGTCTCCTGCTCCTGTGCGTGTTGCGTGTGTCCGTGTTCGGTGTCCCTCACAGTTTCCTGCTCCTGTGTGTGTTGCGTGTGTCCGTGTTCAGCGTCCCTCACAGTTCCCTGCTCCTGTGCGTGTTGCGTGTGTCCGTGTTCAGTGTCCCTCACAGTTCCCTGCTCCTGTGCATGTTGCGTGTGTCCGTGTTCGGTGTCCCTCGCAGTTTCCTGCTCCTGTGCGTGTTGCGTGTGTCCGTGTTCGGTGTCCCTCACAGTTTCCTGCTCCTGTGCGTGTTGCGTGTGTCCGTGTTCAGTGTCCCTCACAGTTCCCTGCTCCTGTGCGTGTTGCGTGTGTCCGTGTTCAGTGTCCCTCACAGTTTCCTGCTCCTGTGTGTGTTGCGTGTGTCCGTGTTCAGTGTCCCTCACAGTTTCCTGCTCCTGTGTGTGTTGTGTGTGTCCGTGTTCGGTGTCCCTCACAGTTTCCTGGTCCTGGTTCTGTGCGTGTGTCCGTGTTCAGTGTCCCTCACAGTTTCCTGTGTGTGTTGCGTGTGTCCGTGTTCAGTGTCCCTCGCAGTTTCCTGGTCCTGGTTCTGTGCGTGTGTCCGTGTTCAGTGTCCCTCACAGTTTCCTGTGCGTGTTGCGTGTGTCCGTGTTCAGTGTCCCTTGCAGTTTCCTGCTCCTGTGCGTGTTGCGTGTGTCCGTGTTCAGTGTCTCTCACAGTTCCCTGCTCCTGTGCGTGTTGCGTGTGTCCGTGTTCAGTGTCTCTCACAGTTCCCTGCTCCTGTGCGTGTTGCGTGTGTCCGTGTTCAGTGTCCCTCACAGTTCCCTGCTCCTGTGTGTGTCCGTGTTCAGTGTCCCTCACAGTTTCCTGTGCGTGTTGCGTCTGTCCGTGTTCAGTGTCCCTCACAGTTTCCTGTGCGTGTTGCGTGTGTCCGTGTTCGATGTACCTCTCAGGCTCACGCTCCTGTGCGTGTTGCGTGTGTCCGTGTTCGATGTCCTTCTCAGGCTCACGCTCCTGTGCATGTTGCGTGTGTCCGTGTTCGGTGTCCCTCACAGTTCCCTGCTCCTGTGCATGTTGCGTGTGTCCGTGTTCAGTGTCCCTCACAGTTCCCTGCTCCTGTGCATGTTGCGTGTGTCCGTGTTCAGTGTCCCTCACAGTTTCCTGCTCCTGTGCATGTTGCGTGTGTCCGTGTTCAGTGTCCCTCACAGTTTCCTGCTCCTGTGCGTGTTGCGTGTGTCCGTGTTCAGTGTCCCTCACAGTTCCCTGCTCCTGTGCATGTTGCGTGTGTCCGTGTTCAGTGTCCCTCACAGTTCCCTGCTCCTGTGCATGTTGCGTGTGTCCGTGTTCAGTGTCCCTCACAGTTCCCTGCTCCTGTGCATGTTGCGTTTGTCCGTGTTCGGTGTCCCTCTCAGGCTCACGCTCCTGTGCATGTTGCGTGTGTCCGTGTTCGGTGTCCCTCACAGTTTCCTGCTCCTGTGCATGTTGCGTGTGTCCGTGTTCGGTATCCCTCACAGTTTCCTGCTCCTGTGCGTGTTGCGTGTGTCCGTGTTCAGTGTCCCTCGCAGTCTCCTGCTCCTGTGCGTGTTGCGTGTGTCCGTGTTCAGTGTCCCTCGCAGTTTCCTGCTCCTGTGCGTGTTAGGTGTGTCCGTGTTCAGTGTCCCTCACAGTTTCCTGCTCCTGTGCGTGTTGCGTGTGTCCGTGTTCAGTGTCCCTCACAGTTCCCTGCTCCTGTGTGTGTTGCGTGTGTCCGTGTTCAGTGTCCCTCACAGTTTCCTGCTCCTGTGTGTGTTGCGTGTGTCCGTGTTCAGTGTCCCTCACAGTTTCCTGCTCCTGTGCGTGTTGCGTGTGTCTGTGTTCGGTGTCCCTCACAGTTTCCTGCTCCTGTGTGTGTTGCATGTGTCCGTGTTCAGTGTCCCTCACAGTTCCCTGCTCCTGTGCATGTTGCGTGTGTCCGTGTTCAGTGTCCCTCACAGTTCCCTGCTCCTGTGCATGTTGCGTGTGTCCGTGTTCAGTGTCCCTCACAGTTCCCTGCTCCTGTGCATGTTGCGTGTGTCCGTGTTCAGTGTCCCTCACAGTTTCCTGCTCCTGTGTGTGTCCGTGTTCAGTGTCCCTCACAGTTTCCTGCTCCTGTGTGTGTTGCGTGTGTCCGTGTTCAGTATCCCTCACAGTTCCCTGCTCCTGTGCATGTTGCGTGTGTCCGTGTTCAGTGTCCCTTGCAGTTTCCTGCTCCTGTGCGTGTTGCGTGTGTCCGTGTTCAGTGTCCCTCACAGTTCCCTGCTCCTGTGTGTGTCCGTGTTCAGTGTCCCTCACAGTTTCCTGTGCGTGTTGCGTGTTGCGTGTGTCCGTGTTCAGTGTCCCTCGCAGTCTCCTGCTCCTGTGCGTGTTGCGTGTGTCCGTGTTCAGTGTCCCTCGCAGTCTCCTGCTCCTGTGCGTGTTGCGTGTGTCCGTGTTCAGTGTCCCTCACAGTTTCCTGCTCCTGTGCGTGTTGCGTGTGTCCGTGTTCAGTGTCCCTCACAGTTTCCTGCTCCTGTGCATGTTGCGTGTGTCCGTGTTCAGTGTCCCTCACAGTTCCCTGCTCCTGTGCGTGTTGCGTGTGTCCGTGTTCAGTGTCCCTCGCAGTTCCCTGCTCCTGTGCATGTTGCGTGTGTCCGTGTTCAGTGTCCCTCACAGTTTCCTGCTCCTGTGCATGTTGCGTGTGTCCGTGTTCAGTGTCCCTCACAGTTTCCTGTGCATGTTGCGTGTGTCCGTGTTCGATGTCCCTCTCAGGTTCACGCTCCTGTGCATGTTGCGTGTGTCTGTGTTCAGTGTCCCTCGCAGTTTCCTGCTCCTGTGTGTGTTGCGTGTGTCCGTGTTCAGTGTCCCTCACAGTTCCCTGCTCCTGTGTGTGTTGCGTGTGTCCGTGTTCAGTGTCCCTCACAGTTTCCTGCTCCTGTGCGTGTTGCGTGTGTCCGTGTTCAGTGTCCCTCGCAGTTTCCTGTGCGTGTTGCGTGTGTCCGTGTTCAGTGTCCCTCGCAGTTTCCTGCTCCTGTGCGTGTTGCGTGTGTCCGTGTTCAGTGTCCCTCACAGTTTCTGCTCCTGTGCGTGTTGCGTGTGTCCGTGTTCAGTGTCCCTCGCAGTTTCCTGCTCCTGTGCGTGTTGCGTGTGTCCGTGTTCAGTGTCCCTCGCAGTTTCCTGTGCGTGTTGCGTGTCCGTGTTCAGTGTCCCTCGCAGTTTCCTGTGCGTGTTGCGTGTGTCCGTGTTCGGTGTCCCTCACAGTTTCCTGCTCCTGTGTGTGTTGCGTGTGTCCGTGTTCGGTGTCCCTCACAGTTTCCTGCTCCTGTGCGTGTTGCGTGTGTCTGTGTTCTGTGTCCCTCACAGTTTCCTGTGTGTGTTGCGTGTGTCCGTGTTCTGTGTCCCTCACAGTTTCCTGTGCGTGTTGCGTGTGTCCGTGTTCTGTGTCCCTCACAGTTTCCTGTGTGTGTTGCGTGTGTCCGTGTTCAGTGTCCCTCACAGTTTCCTGTGCGTGTTGCGTGTGTCCGTGTTCAGTGTCCCTCGCAGTTTCCTGCTCCTGTGCGTGTTGCGTGTGTCCGTGTTCAGTGTCCCTCACAGTTTCTGCTCCTGTGCGTGTTGCGTGTGTCCGTGTTCAGTGTCCCTCACAGTTTCTGCTCCTGTGCGTGTTGCGTGTGTCCGTGTTCGATGTCCCTCGCAGTTTCCTACTCCTGTGCGTGTTGCGTGTGTCCGTGTTCAGTGTCCCTCGCAGTTTCCTGCTCCTGTGCGTGTTGCGTGTGTCCGTGTTCAGTGTCCCTCACAGTTTCTGCTCCTGTGCATGTTGCGTGTGTCCGTGTTCAGTGTCCCTCACAGTTTCTGCTCCTGTGCATGTTGCGTGTGTCCGTGTTCGATGTCCCTCTCAGGTTCACGCTCCTGTGCATGTTGCGTGTGTCTGTGTTCAGTGTCCCTCACAGTTCCCTGCTCCTGTGTGTGTTGCGTGTGTCCGTGTTCAGTGTCCCTCACAGTTTCCTGCTCCTGTGCGTGTTGCGTGTGTCCGTGTTCAGTGTCCCTCGCAGTTTCCTGTGCGTGTTGCGTGTGTCCGTGTTCAGTGTCCCTCGCAGTTTCCTGCTCCTGTGCGTGTTGCGTGTGTCCGTGTTCAGTGTCCCTCGCAGTTTCCTGCTCCTGTGCGTGTTGCGTGTGTCCGTGTTCAGTGTCCCTCGCAGTTTCCTGTGCGTGTTGCGTGTGTCCGTGTTCAGTGTCCCTCGCAGTTTCCTGTGCGTGTTGCGTGTGTCCGTGTTCGGTGTCCCTCACAGTTTCCTGCTCCTGTGTGTGTTGCGTGTGTCCGTGTTCGGTGTCCCTCACAGTTTCCTGCTCCTGTGCGTGTTGCGTGTGTCCGTGTTCAGTGTCCCTCGCAGTTTCCTGCTCCTGTGCGTGTTGCGTGTGTCCGTGGTCTGTGTCCCTCACAGTTTCCTGTGTGTGTTGCGTGTGTCCGTGTTCAGTGTCCCTCACAGTTTCCTGTGCGTGTTGCGTGTGTCCGTGTTCGGTGTCCCTCACAGTTTCCTGCTCCTGTGCGTGTTGCGTGTGTCCGTGTTCAGTGTCCCTCACAGTTTCCTGCTCCTGTGTGTGTTGCGTGTGTCCGTGTTCAGTGTCCCTCACAGTTTCCTGTGCGTGTTGCGTGTGTCCGTGTTCGGTGTCCCTCACAGTTCCCTGCTCCTGTGCGTGTTGCGTGTGTCCGTGTTCAGTGTCCCTCACAGTTTCCTGCTCCTGTGCGTGTTGCGTGTGTCCGTGTTCAGTGTCCCTCGCAGTTCCCTGCTCCTGTGCGTGTTGCGTGTGTCCGTGTTCAGTGTCCCTCACAGATTCCTGTGCATGTTGCGTGTGTCCGTGTTCAGTGTCCCTCACAGTTTCCTGTGCATGTTGCGTGTGTCCGTGTTCAGTGTCCCTCACAGTTCCCTGCTCCTGTGTGTGTTGCGTGTGTCCGTGTTCAGTGTCCCTCACAGTTTCCTGCTCCTGTGTGTGTTGCGTGTGTCCGTGTTCGGTGTCCCTCACAGTTTCCTGCTCCTGTGCGTGTTGCGTGTTCGATGTCCCTCTCAGGCTCACGCTCTCCTTCGGTTGCAGAATTTGCTGTTTCCTGAAACCTCGAGATGAAACTTCTGGAGAATTCACGTTTTGAGGCTGTGAACTCACAACTGTGTGTGGAGACGGGCGATGCACACATCATAGGCAGGTTAGTGTGTGTCTATATGTACAGCTAGGAGACACATGTCAAGGGAGACCAGGACAATCTACACCATGGATCAATACACGCGACAGGACTGCAGAATTGTGAACAAAAGTGAATTTATTTGAAAAAGTTTCTATAAACTTCCAGTAAATAAAACACACAAAAACTCACCTACTGAGGGAACAAGCTAAAGCCCCAGGGGCCGGGATCTCCGTCCTGAAGCTTACCCCCATATGCGTTCCCAACTTGCACTGCTGCCTTCTGTAGTATGGGCAGCACAGCCTTTCTCTCCGCTAGCCAGCAGTTTAAAATTCCCTGCGTTGCTTCACTCCGGCCGACGCTGCCCACGCAGACCGCAGCTGCACCGCATGCTCCACACCCCTGCACTGGGTCACCTCACGCTTCACTCCGGCCGACGCTGCCCACGCAGACCGCAGCTGCACCGCATGCTCCACACCCCTGCACTGGGTCACCTCACGCTTCACTCCGGCCGACGCTGCCCACGCAGACCGCAGCTGCACCGCATGCTCCACACCCCTGCACTGGGTCACCTCACGCTTCACTCCGGCCGACGCTGCCCACGCAGACCGCAGCTGCACCGCATGCTCCACACCCCTGCACTGGGTCACCTCACGCTTCACTCCGGCCGACGCTGCCCACGTAGACCGCAGCTGCACCGCCTGCTCCACACCCCTGCACTGGGTCACCTCACGCTTCACTCCGGCCGACGCTGCCCACGCAGACCGCAGCTGCACCGCATGCTCCACACCCCTGCACTGGATCACCTCACGCTTCACTCCGGCCAACGCTGCCCACGCAGACCGCAGCTGCACCGCATGCTCCACACCCCTGCACTGGGTCACCTCACGCTTCACTCCGGCCGACGCTGCCCACGCAGACCGCGGCTGCACCGCATGCTCCAGACCCCTGCACTGGGTCACCTCACGCTTCACTCCGGCCGACGCTGCCCACGCAGACCGCAGCTGCACCGCCTGCTCCACACCCCTGCACTGGATCACCTCACGCTTCACTCCGGCCAACGCTGCCCACGCAGACCGCAGCTGCACCGCATGCTCCACACCCCTGCACTGGGTCACCTCACGCTTCACTCCGGCCGACGCTGCCCACGCAGACCGCAGCTGCACCGCATGCTCCAGACCCCTGCACTGGGTCACCTCACGCTTCACTCCGGCCGACGCTGCCCACGCAGACCGCAGCTGCACCGCATGCTCCACACCCCTGCACTGGGTCACCTCACGCTTCACTCCGGCCGACGCTGCCCACGCAGACCGCAGCTGCACCGCATGCTCCACACCCCTGCACTGGGTCACCTCACGCTTCACTCCGGCCAACGCTGCCCACGCAGACCGCAGCTGCACCGCCTGCTCCACACCCCTGCACTGGGTCACCTCACGCTTCACGCAGACCGCAGCTGCACCGCATGCTCCACACCCCTGCACTGGATCACCTCACGCTTCACTCCGGCCAACGCTGCCCACGCAGACCGCAGCTGCACCGCATGCTCCAGACCCCTGCACTGGGTCACCTCACGCTTCACTCCGGCCGACGCTGCCCACGCAGACCGCAGCTGCACCGCATGCTCCACACCCCTGCACTGGGTCACCTCACGCTTCACTCCGGCCGACGCTGCCCACGCAGACCGCAGCTGCACCGCATGCTCCAGACCCCTGCACTGGGTCACCTCACGCTTCACTCCGGCCGACGCTGCCCACGCAGACCGCAGCTGCACCGCATGCTCCACACCCCTGCACTGGGTCACCTCACGCTTCACTCCGGCCGACGCTGCCCACGCAGACCGCAGCTGCACCGCATGCTCCACACCCCTGCACTGGGTCACCTCACGCTTCACTCCGGCCGACGCTGCCCACGCAGACCGCAGCTGCACCGCATGCTCCACACCCCTGCACTGGGTCACCTCAGGCCCCTTCTGCTGACTCCCTGTCAGCTCTTCCTTTACAGGGGCTCTTCATGTCCCCTGTCCGCACACAGCCTTCACCAAGAATATCCAGTCCAGAATGACTCTGCTGGGGGGGAGTATTTTTACCCCTGTCCCACTCAGGGGGGTGCCAGCTTGTCTGGGTAGGAACAATATTCCTGGTCTCTGCACACAGCCCTAGACCCGGTTCACGAGATTACTGGGGTTGAAGGTGGGCCATGACAATTCTGCTACAATCCCCTTCCCCAGGCAAACCATACAGATACATCCCCAGGGGTTACAGCTTCCTGGCAGAACAAGTCCACTCAGCAAGTGGTCAACCTCTCCCTGGTTCCTAAACATGGTCCTAATCCCATCCCAGTGTCCAGGCCTACAATACCAAACTGATGTGATTACAGCTCCGTTTACAAGAGGGAGTTAACCCCTACAGGTCCCCACTCTTGGATGGAGCTGTACATCACTGTTTCACATACTTTAAGAGGAACATATATAGGACTGCTGCAATAAACTGTACATACACAACTACATTATATCACTGACAGGTAGGGGTAATGGGAGGAATAACCTTAATGTAAAAGCAGTCACATCTACCCCTACCGTCACAGCGCGCACATCACAGGCATGTTAGTGTGTGTGTTTCTACAGCCAGGAGACGCTCCCATCATAGGCAGGTTTGGTGTGTGTATATACAGCAATGATCCGCACACATCAGGTCTGTGTTTATATATGTATATTATCGTCAGCCCTTGTCTCCCCACTGCTGGATGAAGCCTCCCCAATGATCTCCCAGGTACAGCGGTTACAGCATTTCTTCTCCACATTGTTCCAACACATGCCCTCATCTCATCCTCCCATCTCACCACCTCCCCCCCTTCCATCTTTGTCCAACGATGGTCATTTCTTGTGGTGTCTGGCCCACCACCATTTTAATTTCTTCATCCTTGTGATGCCAGACTGTTTTGTTTGGTTTTGAACATTCTTATTCGTATGTATAAGTGCAACAAAGTCCGACAATAGGAAAGGAAATCGCAGCCCTGTCACCCGTGTGCGGAAGTCACCCGTGTGCGGAAGTCACCCGTGTGCGGAGTGTTAGGGTGTATAGGTAGAGGTATTAGCAGCGGGGTATTAGGGTGTATAGGGAGAGGTATTAGCAGCGGGATGTTAGGGTGTATAGGGAGAGGTATTAGCAGCATGGTGTTAGGGTGTATAGGGAGAGGTATTAGCAGCGGGATGTTAGGGTGTATAGGGAGAGGTATTAGCAGCGGGATGTTAGGGTGTATAGGGAGAGGTATTAGCAGCGGGGTGTTAGGGTGTATAGGGAGAGGTATTAGCAGCATGGTGTTAGGGTGTATAGGGAGAGGTATTAGCAGCGGGGTGTTATGGTGTATAGGGAGAGGTATTAGCAGCGGGATGTTAGGGTGTATAGGGAGAGATATTAGCAGCAGGGTGTTAGGGTGTATAGGGAGAGGTATTAGCAGCGGGGTGTTAGGGTGTATAGGGAGAGGTATTAGCAGCGGGATGTTAGGGTGTATAGGGGGAGGTATTAGCAGCGGGATGTTAGGGTGTATAGGGAGAGGTATTAGCAGCAGGATGTTAGGGTGTATAGGGAGAGGTATTAGCAGCGGGGTGTTAGGGTGTATAGGGAGAGGTATTAGCAGCGGGATGTTAGGGTGTATAGGGAGAGGTATTAGCAGCAGGATGTTAGGGTGTATAGGGAGAGGTATTAGCAGCAGGGTGTTAGGGTGTATAGGGAGAGGTATTAGCAGCGGGGTGTTATGGTGTATAGGGAGAGGTATTAGCAGCGGGATGTTAGGGTGTATAGGGAGAGATATTAGCAGCAGGGTGTTAGGGTGTATAGGGAGAGGTATTAGCAGCGGGGTGTTAGGGTGTATAGGGAGAGGTATTAGCAGCGGGATGTTAGGGTGTATAGGGGGAGGTATTAGCAGCGGGATGTTAGGGTGTATAGGGAGAGGTATTAGCAGCAGGATGTTAGGGTGTATAGGGAGAGGTATTAGCAGCGGGGTGTTAGGGTGTATAGGGAGAGGTATTAGCAGCGGGATGTTAGGGTGTATAGGGAGAGGTATTAGCAGCATGGTGTTAGGGTGTATAGGGAGAGGTATTAGCAGCGGGGTGTTAGGGTGTATAGGGAGAGGTATTAGCAGCGGGGTATTAGGGTGTATAGGGAGAGGTATTAGCAGCGGGATGTTAGGGTGTATAGGGAGAGGTATTAGCAGCATGGTGTTAGGGTGTATAGGGAGAGGTATTAGCAGCGGGGTGTTAGGGTGTATAGGGAGAGGTATTAGCAGCGGGGTATTAGGGTGTATAGGGAGAGGTATTAGCAGCGGGATGTTAGGGTGTATAGGGAGAGGTATTAGCAGCATGGTGTTAGGGTGTATAGGGAGAGGTATGAGCAGCGGGGTGTTAGGGTGTATAGGGAGAGGTATTAGCAGCGGGGTATTAGGGTGTATAGGGAGAGGTATTAGCAGCGGGGTGTTAGGGTGTATAGGGAGAGGTATTAGCAGCGGGGTGTTAGGGTGTATAGGGAGAGGTATTAGCAGCGGGGTGTTAGGGTGTATAGGGAGAGGTATTAGCAGCGGGGTGTTAGGGTGTATAGGGAGAGATATTAGCAGCGGGGTATTAGGGTGTATAGGTAGAGGTATTAGCAGCGGGATGTTAGGGTGTATAGGGAGAGGTATTAGCAGCGGGATGTTGGGGTGTATAGGGAGAGGTATTAGCAGCGGGATGTTGGGGTGTATAGGGAGAGGTATTAGCAGCAGGGTGTTAGGGTGAATAGGGAGAGGTATTAGCAGCGGGATGTTAGGGTGTATAGGGAGAGGTATTAGCAGCGGAATGTTAGGGTGTATAGGGAGAGGTATTAGCAGTGGGGTGTTAGGGTGTATAGGGAGAGGTATTAGCAGCGGAATGTTAGGGTGTATAGGGAGAGGTATTAGCAGTGGGGTGTTAGGGTGTATAGGGAGAGGTATTAGCAGCGGGATGTTAGGGTGTATAGGGAGAGGTATTAGCAGCAGGGTGTTAGGGTGTATAGGGAGAGGTATTAGCAGCAGGGTGTTGGGGTGTATAGGGAGAGGTATTAGCAGCAGGGTGTTAGGGTGTATAGGGAGAGGTATTAGCAGCAGGGTGTTGGGGTGTATAGGGAGAGGTATTAGCAGCGGGATGTTAGGGTGTATAGGGAGAGGTATTAGCAGCGGGGTGTTAGGGTGTATAGGGAGAGGTATTAGCAGCGGGATGTTAGGGTGTATAGGGAGAGGTATTAGCAGCAGGATGTTAGGGTGTATAGGTAGAGGTATTAGCAGCGGGATGTTAGGGTGTATAGGGAGAGGTATTAGCAGCGGGATGTTAGGGTGTATAGGGAGAGGTATTAGCAGCGGGATGTTAGGGTGTATAGGGAGAGGTATTAGCAGCGGGGTGTTAGGGTGTATAGGGAGAGGTATTAGCAGCGGGATGTTAGGGTGTACAGGGAGAGGTATTAGCAGCGGGGTGTTAGGGTGTATAGGTAGAGGTATTAGCAGCGGGGTGTTAGGGTGTATAGGGAGAGGTATTAGCAGTGGGATGTTAGGGTGTATAGGGAGAGGTATTAGCAGCGGGATGTTAGGGTGTATAGGGAGAGGTATTAGCAGCGGGATGTTAGGGTGTATAGGGAGAGGTATTAGCAGCAGATGTTAGGGTGTATAGGGAGAGGTATTAGCAGCGGGATGTTAGGGTGTATAGGGAGAGGTATTAGCAGCAGGGTGTTAGGGTGTATAGGGAGAGGTATTAGCAGCAGGGTGTTGGGGTGTATAGGGAGAGGTATTAGCAGCAGGGTGTTAGGGTGAATAGGGAGAGGTATTAGCAGCAGGGTGTTAGGGTGTATAGGGAGAGGTATTAGCAGTGGGGTGTTAGGGTGTATAGGGAGAGGTATTAGCAGCAGGGTGTTAGGGTGTATAAGGAAAGATATTAGCAGCAGGGTGTTAGGGTGTATAGGGAGAGGTATTAGCATCGGGATGTTAGGGTGTATAGGGAGAGGTATTAGCAGCAGGGTGTTAGGGTGTATAGGGAGAGGTATTAGCAGCAGGGTGTTGGGGTGTATAGGGAGAGGTATTAGCAGCAGGGTGTTAGGGTGTATAGGGAGAGGTATTAGCAGCAGGGTGTTGGGGTGTATAGGGAGAGGTATTAGCAGCGGGATGTTAGGGTGTATAGGGAGAGGTATTAGCAGCGGGGTGTTAGGGTGTATAGGGAGAGGTATTAGCAGCGGGATGTTAGGGTGTATAGGGAGAGGTATTAGCAGCAGGATGTTAGGGTGTATAGGTAGAGGTATTAGCAGCGGGATGTTAGGGTGTATAGGGAGAGGTATTAGCAGCGGGATGTTAGGGTGTATAGGGAGAGGTATTAGCAGCGGGATGTTAGGGTGTATAGGGAGAGGTATTAGCAGCGGGGTGTTAGGGTGTATAGGGAGAGGTATTAGCAGCGGGATGTTAGGGTGTACAGGGAGAGGTATTAGCAGCGGGGCGTTAGGGTGTATAGGTAGAGGTATTAGCAGCGGGGTGTTAGGGTGTATAGGGAGAGGTATTAGCAGTGGGATGTTAGGGTGTATAGGGAGAGGTATTAGCAGCGGGATGTTAGGGTGTATAGGGAGAGGTATTAGCAGCGGGATGTTAGGGTGTATAGGGAGAGGTATTAGCAGCAGATGATAGGGTGTATAGGGAGAGGTATTAGCAGCGGGATGTTAGGGTGTATAGGGAGAGGTATTAGCAGCGGGATGTTAGGGTGTAATAGGGTGAGGTATTAGCAGCAGGGTGTTAGGGTGTATAGGGAGAGGTATTAGCAGCGGGATGTTAGGGTGTATAGGGAGAGATATTAGCAGCAGGATGTTAGGGTGTATAGGGAGAGGTATTAGCAGCGGGGTGTTAGGGTGTATAGGGAGAGGTATTAGCAGCGGGATGTTAGGGTGTATAGGGAGAGGTATTAGCAGCGGGATGTTAGGGTGTATAGGGAGAGGTATTAGCAGCGGGGTGTTAGGGTGTATAGGGAGAGGTATTAGCAGCGGGGTGTTAGGGTGTATAGGGAGAGGTATTAGCAGCGGGATGTTAGGGTGTATAGGGAGAGATATTAGCAGCGGGATGTTAGGGTGTATAGGGAGAGGTATTAGCAGCGGGATGTTAGGGTGTATAGGGAGAGGTATTAGCAGAGGGATGTTGGGGTGTATAGGGAGAGGTATTAGCAGCGGGATGTTAGGGTGTATAGGGAGAGGTATTAGCAGCGGGGTGTTAGGGTGTATAGGGAGAGGTATTAGCAGCAGGATGTTAGGGTGTATAGGGAGAGGTATTAGCAGCGGGATGTTAGGGTGTATAGGGGGAGGTATTAGCAGCAGGGTGTTAGGGTGTATAGGGAGAGGTATTAGCAGCGGGATGTTAGGGTGTATAGGGAGGGGTATTGGCAGCGGGGTGTTATGGTGTATAGGGAGAGGTATTAGCAGCGGGGTGTTAGGGTGTATAGGGAGAGGTATTAGCAGCAGGATGTTAGGTGTATAGGGAGAGGTATTAGCAGCGGGTTGTTAGGTATTAGCAGCAGGATGTTAGGGTGTATAGGGAGAGGTATTAGCAGCGGGATGTTAGGGTGTATAGGGGGAGGTATTAGCAGCAGGGTGTTAGGGTGTATAGGGAGAGGTATTAGCAGCGGGATGTTAGGGTGTATAGGGAGAGGGATTAGCAACGGGGTGTTAGGGTGTATAGGGAGAGGTATTAGCAGCGGGGTGTTAGGGTGTATAGGGAGAGGTATTAGCAGCGGGATGTTAGGGTGTATAGGGAGAGGTATTAGCAGCGGGGTGTTAGGGTGTATAGGGAGAGGTATTAGCAGCGGAATGTTAGGGTGTATAGGGAGAGGTATTAGCAGCGGGGTGTTAGGGTGTATAGGGAGAGGTATTAGCAGCATGGTGTTAGGGTGTATAAGGAGAGGTATTAGCAGCGGGATGTTAGGGTGTATAGGGAGAGGTATTAGCAGCGGGATGTTAGGGTGTATAGGGAGAGGTATTAGCAGCGGGATGTTAGGGTGTATAGGGAGAGGTATTAGCAGCGGGGTGTTAGGGTGTATAGGGAGAGGTATTAGCAGCGGGGTGTTAGGGTGTATAGGTAGAGGTATTAGCAGCGGGGTGTTAGGGTGTATAGGGAGAGGTATTAGCAGCAGGATGTTAGGTGTATAGGGAGAGGTATTAGCAGCGGGGTGTTAGGTATTAGCAGCAGGATGTTAGGGTGTATAGGGAGAGGTATTAGCAGCGGGATGTTAGGGTGTATAGGGGGAGGTATTAGCAGCAGGGTGTTAGGGTGTATAGGGAGAGGTATTAGCAGCGGGATGTTAGGGTGTATAGGTAGAGGTATTAGCAGCGGGATGTTAGGGTGTATAGGGAGAGGTATTAGCAGCGGGATGTTAGGGTGTATAGGGAGAGGTATTAGCAGCGGGATGTTAGGGTGTATAGGGAGAGGTATTAGCAGCGGGGTGTTAGGGTGTATAGGGAGAGGTATTAGCAGCGGGATGTTAGGGTGTACAGGGAGAGGTATTAGCAGCGGGGTGTTAGGGTGTATAGGTAGAGGTATTAGCAGCGGGGTGTTAGGGTGTATAGGGAGAGGTATTAGCAGTGGGATGTTAGGGTGTATAGGGAGAGGTATTAGCAGCGGGATGTTAGGGTGTATAGGGAGAGGTATTAGCAGCGGGATGTTAGGGTGTATAGGGAGAGGTATTAGCAGCAGATGTTAGGGTGTATAGGGAGAGGTATTAGCAGCGGGATGTTAGGGTGTATAGGGAGAGGTATTAGCAGCAGGGTGTTGGGGTGTATAGGGAGAGGTATTAGCAGCGGGATGTTAGGGTGTACAGGGAGAGGTATTAGCAGCGGGGTGTTAGGGTGTATAGGTAGAGGTATTAGCAGCGGGGTGTTAGGGTGTATAGGGAGAGGTATTAGCAGTGGGATGTTAGGGTGTATAGGGAGAGGTATTAGCAGCGGGATGTTAGGGTGTATAGGGAGAGGTATTAGCAGCGGGATGTTAGGGTGTATAGGGAGAGGTATTAGCAGCAGATGTTAGGGTGTATAGGGAGAGGTATTAGCAGCGGGATGTTAGGGTGTATAGGGAGAGGTATTAGCAGCAGGGTGTTGGGGTGTATAGGGAGAGGTATTAGCAGCAGGGTGTTAGGGTGAATAGGGAGAGGTATTAGCAGCAGGGTGTTAGGGTGTATAGGGAGAGGTATTAGCAGCAGGATGTTAGGGTGTATAGGGAGAGGTATTAGCAGCGGAATGTTAGGGTGTATAGGGAGAGGTATTAGCAGCGGGATGTTAGGGTGTATAGGGAGAGGTATTAGCAGCGGAATGTTAGGGTGTATAGGGAGAGGTATTAGCAGCGGAATGTTAGGGTGTATAGGGAGAGGTATTAGCAGTGGGGTGTTAGGGTGTATAGGGAGAGGTATTAGCAGCAGGGTGTTAGGGTGTATAAGGAAAGATATTAGCAGCAGGGTGTTAGGGTGTATAGGGAGAGGTATTAGCATCGGGATGTTAGGGTGTATAGGGAGAGGTATTAGCAGCAGGGTGTTAGGGTGTATAGGGAGAGGTATTAGCAGCAGGGTGTTGGGGTGTATAGGGAGAGGTATTAGCAGCAGGGTGTTAGGGTGTATAGGGAGAGGTATTAGCAGCAGGGTGTTGGGGTGTATAGGGAGAGGTATTAGCAGCGGGATGTTAGGGTGTATAGGGAGAGGTATTAGCAGCGGGGTGTTAGGGTGTATAGGGAGAGGTATTAGCAGCGGGATGTTAGGGTGTATAGGGAGAGGTATTAGCAGCAGGATGTTAGGGTGTATAGGTAGAGGTATTAGCAGCGGGATGTTAGGGTGTATAGGGAGAGGTATTAGCAGCGGGATGTTAGGGTGTATAGGGAGAGGTATTAGCAGCGGGATGTTAGGGTGTATAGGGAGAGGTATTAGCAGCGGGGTGTTAGGGTGTATAGGGAGAGGTATTAGCAGCGGGATGTTAGGGTGTACAGGGAGAGGTATTAGCAGCGGGGTGTTAGGGTGTATAGGTAGAGGTATTAGCAGCGGGGTGTTAGGGTGTATAGGGAGAGGTATTAGCAGTGGGATGTTAGGGTGTATAGGGAGAGGTATTAGCAGCGGGATGTTAGGGTGTATAGGGAGAGGTATTAGCAGCGGGATGTTAGGGTGTATAGGGAGAGGTATTAGCAGCAGATGATAGGGTGTATAGGGAGAGGTATTAGCAGCGGGATGTTAGGGTGTATAGGGAGAGGTATTAGCAGCGGGATGTTAGGGTGTAATAGGGTGAGGTATTAGCAGCAGGGTGTTAGGGTGTATAGGGAGAGGTATTAGCAGCGGGATGTTAGGGTGTATAGGGAGAGATATTAGCAGCGGAATGTTATGGTGTATAGGGAGAGGTATTAGCAGCGGGATGTTAGGGTGTATAGGGAGAGGTATTAGCAGCAGGATGTTAGGGTGTATAGGTAGAGGTATTAGCAGCGGGATGTTAGGGTGTATAGGGAGAGGTATTAGCAGCGGGGTGTTAGGGTGTATAGGGAGAGGTATTAGCAGCGGGGTGTTAGGGTGTATAGGGAGAGGTATTAGCAGCGGGATGTTAGGGTGTATAGGGAGAGGTATTAGCAGCGGGATGTTAGGGTGTATAGGGAGAGGTATTAGCAGCGGGATGTTAGGGTGTATAGGGAGAGATATTAGCAGCGGGATGTTAGGGTGTATAGGGAGAGGTATTAGCAGCGGGATGTTAGGGTGTATAGGGAGAGGTATTAGCAGAGGGATGTTGGGGTGTATAGGGAGAGGTATTAGCAGCGGGATGTTAGGGTGTATAGGGAGAGGTATTAGCAGCGGGGTGTTAGGGTGTATAGGGAGAGGTATTAGCAGCAGGATGTTAGGGTGTATAGGGAGAGGTATTAGCAGCGGGATGTTAGGTATTAGCAGCAGGATGTTAGGGTGTATAGGGAGAGGTATTAGCAGCGGGATGTTAGGGTGTATAGGGGGAGGTATTAGCAGCAGGGTGTTAGGGTGTATAGGGAGAGGTATTAGCAGCGGGATGTTAGGGTGTATAGGGAGGGGTATTGGCAGCGGGGTGTTATGGTGTATAGGGAGAGGTATTAGCAGCGGGGTGTTAGGGTGTATAGGGAGAGGTATTAGCAGCAGGATGTTAGGTGTATAGGGAGAGGTATTAGCAGCGGGTTGTTAGGTATTAGCAGCAGGATGTTAGGGTGTATAGGGAGAGGTATTAGCAGCGGGATGTTAGGGTGTATAGGGAGAGGTATTAGCAGCGGGGTGTTAGGGTGTATAGGGAGAGGTATTAGCAGCGGGATGTTAGGGTGTATAGGGGGAGGTATTAGCAGCAGGGTGTTAGGGTGTATAGGGAGAGGTATTAGCAGCGGGATGTTAGGGTGTATAGGGAGAGGGATTAGCAACGGGGTGTTAGGGTGTATAGGGAGAGGTATTAGCAGCGGGGTGTTAGGGTGTATAGGGAGAGGTATTAGCAGCAGGATGTTAGGGTGTATAGGGAGAGGTATTAGCAGCGGAATGTTAGGGTGTATAGGGAGAGGTATTAGCAGCGGGGTGTTAGGGTGTATAGGGAGAGGTATTAGCAGCATGGTGTTAGGGTGTATAAGGAGAGGTATTAGCAGCGGGATGTTAGGGTGTATAGGGAGAGGTATTAGCAGCGGGATGTTAGGGTGTATAGGGAGAGGTATTAGCAGCGGGATGTTAGGGTGTATAGGGAGAGGTATTAGCAGCAGGATGTTAGGGTGTATAGGTAGAGGTATTAGCAGCAGGGTGTTAGGGTGTATAGGGAGAGGTATTAGCAGCGGGGTGTTAGGGTGTATAGGTAGAGGTATTAGCAGCGGGGTGTTAGGGTGTATAGGGAGAGGTATTAGCAGCGGGGTGTTAGGGTGTATAGGTAGAGGTATTAGCAGCGGGGTGTTAGGGTGTATAGGGAGAGGTATTAGCAGCAGGATGTTAGGTGTATAGGGAGAGGTATTAGCAGCGGGGTGTTAGGTATTAGCAGCAGGATGTTAGGGTGTATAGGGAGAGGTATTAGCAGCGGGATGTTAGGGTGTATAGGGGGAGGTATTAGCAGCAGGGTGTTAGGGTGTATAGGGAGAGGTATTAGCAGCGGGATGTTAGGGTGTATAGGGAGAGGGATTAGCAACGGGGTGTTAGGGTGTATAGGGAGAGGTATTAGCAGCGGGGTGTTAGGGTGTATAGGGAGAGGTATTAGCAGCAGGATGTTAGGGTGTATAGGGAGAGGTATTAGCAGCGGGGTGTTAGGGTGTATAGGGAGAGGTATTAGCAGCGGGGTGTTAGGGTGTATAGGGAGAGGTATTAGCAGCGGAATGTTAGGGTGTATAGGGAGAGGTATTAGCAGCGGGGTGTTAGGGTGTATAAGGAGAGGTATTAGCAGCGGGATGTTAGGGTGTATAGGGAGAGGTATTAGCAGAGGGATGTTGGGGTGTATAGGGAGAGGTATTAGCAGCGGGATGTTAGGGTGTATAGGGAGAGGTATTAGCAGCGGGATGTTAGGGTGTATAGGGAGAGGTATTAGCAGCATGGTGTTAGGGTGTATAAGGAGAGGTATTAGCAGCGGGATGTTAGGGTGTATAGGGAGAGGTATTAGCAGCGGGGTGTTAGGGTGTATAGGGAGAGGTATTAGCAGCATGGTGTTAGGGTGTATAAGGAGAGGTATTAGCAGCGGGGTGTTAGGGTGTATAGGGAGAGGTATTAGCAGCGGGGTGTTAGGGTGTATAGGGAGAGGTATTAGCAGCATGGTGTTAGGGTGTATAAGGAGAGGTATTAGCAGCGGGATGTTAGGGTGTATAGGGAGAGGTATTAGCAGAGGGATGTTGGGGTGTATAGGGAGAGGTATTAGCAGCGGGATGTTAGGGTGTATAGGGAGAGGTATTAGCAGCGGGATGTTAGGGTGTATAGGGAGAGGTATTAGCAGCGGGGTGTTAGGGTGTATAGGGAGAGGTATTAGCAGCGGGATGTTAGGGTGTATAGGGAGAGGTATTAGCAGCAGGATGTTAGGGTGTATAGGTAGAGGTATTAGCAGCGGGATGTTAGGGTGTATAGGGAGAGGTATTAGCAGCGGGGTGTTAGGGTGTATAGGTAGAGGTATTAGCAGCAGGGTGTTAGGGTGTATAGGGAGAGGTATTAGCAGCGGGATGTTAGGGTGTATAGGGAGAGATATTAGCAGCGGGATGTTAGGGTGTATAGGGAGAGGTATTAGCAGCGGGGTGTTAGGGTGTATAGGGAGAGGTATAAGCAGCGGGGTGTTAGGGTGTATAGGGAGAGGTATTAGCAGCGGGATGTTAGGGTGTATAGGGAGAGGTATTAGCAGCGGGATGTTAGGGTGTATAGGGAGAGGTATTAGCAGCGGGATGTTAGGGTGTATAGGGAGAGGTATTAGCAGCGGGATGTTAGGGTGTATAGGGAGAGGTATTAGCAGCGGGATGTTAGGGTGTATAGGGAGAGGTATTAGCAGCGGGATGTTAGGGTGTATAGGGAGAGGTATTAGCAGCGGGATGTTATGGTGTATAGGGAGAGGTATTAGCAGCAGGATGTTAGGGTGTATAGGGAGAGGTATTAGCAGCGGGATGTTAGGGTGTATAGGGAGAGGTATTAGCAGCGGGATGTTATGGTGTATAGGGAGAGGTATTAGCAGCGGGATGTTAGGGTGTATAGGGAGAGGTATTAGCAGCGGGATGTTAGGGTGTATAGGGAGAGGTATTAGCAGCGGGATGTTAGGGTGTATAGGGAGAGGTATTAGCAGCGGGGTGTTACGGTGTATAGGGAGAGGTATTAGCAGCATGGTGTTAGGGTGTATAGGGAGAGGTATTAGCAGCGGGGTGTTAGGGTGTATAGGGAGAGGTATTAGCAGCGGGATGTTAGGGTGTATAGGGAGAGGTATTAGCAGCAGGATGTTAGGGTGTATAGGTAGAGGTATTAGCAGCGGGATGTTAGGGTGTATAGGGAGAGGTATTAGCAGCGGGGTGTTAGGGTGTATAGGTAGAGGTATTAGCAGCGGGGTGTTAGGGTGTATAGGGAGAGGTATTAGCAGTGGGATGTTAGGGTGTATAGGGAGAGGTATTAGCAGCGGGATGTTAGGGTGTATAGGGAGGGGTATTGGCAGCGGGGTGTTATGGTGTATAGGGAGAGGTATTAGCAGCGGGGTGTTAGGGTGTATAGGGAGAGGTATTAGCAGCAGGATGTTAGGTGTATAGGGAGAGGTATTAGCAGCGGGGTGTTAGGTATTAGCAGCAGGATGTTAGGGTGTATAGGGAGAGGTATTAGCAGCGGGATGTTAGGGTGTATAGGGGGAGGTATTAGCAGCAGGGTGTTAGGGTGTATAGGGAGAGGTATTAGCAGCGGGATGTTAGGGTGTATAGGGAGAGGGATTAGCAACGGGGTGTTAGGGTGTATAGGGAGAGGTATTAGCAGCGGGGTGTTAGGGTGTATAGGGAGAGGTATTAGCAGCAGGATGTTAGGGTGTATAGGGAGAGGTATTAGCAGCGGAATGTTAGGGTGTATAGGGAGAGGTATTAGCAGCGGGGTGTTAGGGTGTATAGGGAGAGGTATTAGCAGCATGGTGTTAGGGTGTATAAGGAGAGGTATTAGCAGCGGGATGTTAGGGTGTATAGGGAGAGGGATTAGCAGCGGAATGTTAGGGTGTATAGGGAGAGGTATTAGCAGCAGGGTGTTAGGGTGTATAGGGAGAGGTATTAGCAGCGGGATGTTAGGGTGTATAGGGAGAGGTATTAGCAGCGGGATGTTAGGGTGTATAGGGAGAGGTATAAGCAGCGGGATGTTAGGGTGTATAGGGAGAGGTATTAGCAGCGGGGTGTTACGGTGTATAGGGAGAGGTATTAGCAGCGGGATGTTATGGTGTATAGGGAGAGGTATTAGCAGCGGGATGTTAGGGTGTATAGGGAGAGGTATTAGCAGCGGGGTGTTACGGTGTATAGGGAGAGGTATTAGCAGCGGGGTGTTAGGGTGTATAGGGAGAGGTATTAGCAGCGGGATGTTAGGGTGTATAGGGAGAGGTATTAGCAGCAGGATGTTAGGGTGTATAGGGAGAGGTATTAGCAGCGGGGTGTTACGGTGTATAGGGAGAGGTATTAGCAGCGGGATGTTATGGTGTATAGGGAGAGGTATTAGCAGCGGAATGTTAGGGTGTATAGGGAGAGGTATTAGCAGCGGGATGTTAGGGTGTATAGGGAGAGGTATTAGCAGCGGGATGTTAGGGTGTATAGGGAGAGGTATTAGCAGCGGGATGTTAGGGTGTATAGGGAGAGGTATTAGCAGCGGGATGTTATGGTGTATAGGGAGAGGTATTAGCAGCGGGATGTTAGGGTGTATAGGGAGAGGTATTAGCAGCGGGATGTTAGGGTGTATAGGGAGAGGTATTAGCAGCGGGATGTTATGGTGTATAGGGAGAGGTATTAGCAGCGGGATGTTAGGGTGTATAGGGAGAGGTATTAGCAGCGGGATGTTAGGGTGTATAGGGAGAGGTATTAGCAGCGGGATGTTAGGGTGTATAGGGAGAGGTATTAGCAGCGGGGTGTTACGGTGTATAGGGAGAGGTATTAGCAGCATGGTGTTAGGGTGTATAGGGAGAGGTATTAGCAGCGGGGTGTTAGGGTGTATAGGGAGAGGTATTAGCAGCGGGATGTTAGGGTGTATAGGGAGAGGTATTAGCAGCAGGATGTTAGGGTGTATAGGTAGAGGTATTAGCAGCGGGATGTTAGGGTGTATAGGGAGAGGTATTAGCAGCGGGGTGTTAGGGTGTATAGGTAGAGGTATTAGCAGCGGGGTGTTAGGGTGTATAGGGAGAGGTATTAGCAGTGGGATGTTAGGGTGTATAGGGAGAGGTATTAGCAGCGGGATGTTAGGGTGTATAGGGAGGGGTATTGGCAGCGGGGTGTTATGGTGTATAGGGAGAGGTATTAGCAGCGGGGTGTTAGGGTGTATAGGGAGAGGTATTAGCAGCAGGATGTTAGGTGTATAGGGAGAGGTATTAGCAGCGGGGTGTTAGGTATTAGCAGCAGGATGTTAGGGTGTATAGGGAGAGGTATTAGCAGCGGGATGTTAGGGTGTATAGGGGGAGGTATTAGCAGCAGGGTGTTAGGGTGTATAGGGAGAGGTATTAGCAGCGGGATGTTAGGGTGTATAGGGAGAGGGATTAGCAACGGGGTGTTAGGGTGTATAGGGAGAGGTATTAGCAGCGGGGTGTTAGGGTGTATAGGGAGAGGTATTAGCAGCAGGATGTTAGGGTGTATAGGGAGAGGTATTAGCAGCGGAATGTTAGGGTGTATAGGGAGAGGTATTAGCAGCGGGGTGTTAGGGTGTATAGGGAGAGGTATTAGCAGCATGGTGTTAGGGTGTATAAGGAGAGGTATTAGCAGCGGGATGTTAGGGTGTATAGGGAGAGGTATTAGCAGCGGAATGTTAGGGTGTATAGGGAGAGGTATTAGCAGCAGGGTGTTAGGGTGTATAGGGAGAGGTATTAGCAGCGGGATGTTAGGGTGTATAGGGAGAGGTATTAGCAGCGGGATGTTAGGGTGTATAGGGAGAGGTATTAGCAGCAGGATATTAGGGTGTATAGGGAGAGGTATTAGCAGCGGGATGTTAGGGTGTATAGGGAGAGGTATTAGCAGCGGGATGTTAGGGTGTATAGGGAGAGGTATTAGCAGCGGGATGTTAGGGTGTATAGGGAGAGGTATTAGCAGCGGGATGTTAGGGTGTATAGGGAGAGGTATTAGCAGCGGGATGTTAGGGTGTATAGGTAGAGGTATTAGCAGCGGGATGTTAGGGTGTATAGGGAGAGGTATTAGCAGCGGGGTGTTAGGGTGTATAGGTAGAGGTATTAGCAGCGGGGTGTTAGGGTGTATAGGGAGAGGTATTAGCAGTGGGATGTTAGGGTGTATAGGGAGAGGTATTAGCAGCGGGGTGTTAGGGTGTATTGGGAGAGGTATTAGCAGCGGGATGTTAGGGTGTATAGGGAGAGGTATTAGCAGCAGGATGTTAGGGTGTATAGATAGAGGTATTAACAGCGGGATGTTAGGGTGTATAGGGAGAGGTATTAGCAGCGGGGTGTTAGGGTGTATAGGGAGAGGTATTAGCAGCAGGATGTTAGGGTGTATAGGGAGAGGTATTAGCAGCGGGATGTTAGGGTGTATAGGGAGAGGTATTAGCAGCGGGATGTTAGGGTGTATAGGGAGAGGTATTAGCAGCGGGATGTTAGGGTGTATAGGGAGAGGTATTAGCAGCGGGATGTTAGGGTGTATAGGGTGAGGTATTAGCAGCAGATGTTAGGGTGTATAGGGAGAGGTATTAGCAGCGGGGTGTTAGGGTGTATAGGGAGAGGTATTAGCAGTGGGGTGTTAGGGTGTATAGTGAGGTATTAGCAGCAGGATGTTAGGGTATAGGGAGAGGTATTAGCAGCGGGGTGTTAGGGTGTATAGGGAGAGGTATTAGCAGCGGGATGTTAGGGTGTATAGGGAGAGGTATTAGCAGCGGGATGTTAGGGTGTATAGGGAGAGGTATTAGCAGCAGGATGTTAGGGTGTATAGGGAGAGGTATTAGCAGCGGGATGTTAGGGTGTATAGGGAGAGGTATTAGCAGCGGGATGTTAGGGTGTATAGGGAGAGGTATTAGCAGCGGGATGTTAGGGTGTATAGGGAGAGGTATTAGCAGCGGGGTGTTAGGGTGTATAGGGAGAGGTATTAGCAGCGGGATGTTAGGGTGTATAGGGAGAGGTATTAGCAGCGGGGTGTTAGGGTGTATAGGGAGAGGTATTAGCAGCGGGGTGTTAGGGTGTATAGGGAGAGGTATTAGCAGCAGGATGTTAGGGTGTATAGGGAGAGGTATTAGCAGCGGGATGTTAGGGTGTAATAGGGTGAGGTATTAGCAGCAGGGTGTTAGGGTGTATAGGGAGAGGTATTAGCAGTGGGATGTTAGGGAGTATAGGGAGAGATATTAGCAGCGGGATGTTAGGGTGTATAGGGAGAGGTATTAGCAGCGGGGTGTTAGGGTGTATAGGGAGAGGTATTAGCAGCAGGATGTTAGGGTGTATAGGGAGAGGTATTAGCAGCGGGATGTTAGGGTGTATAGGGAGAGGTATTAGCAGCGGGATGTTAGGGTGTATAGGGAGAGGTATTAGCAGCGGGGTGTTACGGTGTATAGGGAGAGGTATTAGCAGCATGGTGTTAGGGTGTATAGGGAGAGGTATTAGCAGCGGGGTGTTAGGGTGTATAGGGAGAGGTATTAGCAGCGGGATGTTAGGGTGTATAGGGAGAGGTATTAGCAGCAGGATGTTAGGGTGTATAGGTAGAGGTATTAGCAGCGGGATGTTAGGGTGTATAGGGAGAGGTATTAGCAGCGGGGTGTTAGGGTGTATAGGTAGAGGTATTAGCAGCGGGGTGTTAGGGTGTATAGGGAGAGGTATTAGCAGTGGGATGTTAGGGTGTATAGGGAGAGGTATTAGCAGCGGGATGTTAGGGTGTATAGGGAGGGGTATTGGCAGCGGGGTGTTATGGTGTATAGGGAGAGGTATTAGCAGCGGGGTGTTAGGGTGTATAGGGAGAGGTATTAGCAGCAGGATGTTAGGTGTATAGGGAGAGGTATTAGCAGCGGGGTGTTAGGTATTAGCAGCAGGATGTTAGGGTGTATAGGGAGAGGTATTAGCAGCGGGATGTTAGGGTGTATAGGGGGAGGTATTAGCAGCAGGGTGTTAGGGTGTATAGGGAGAGGTATTAGCAGCGGGATGTTAGGGTGTATAGGGAGAGGGATTAGCAACGGGGTGTTAGGGTGTATAGGGAGAGGTATTAGCAGCGGGGTGTTAGGGTGTATAGGGAGAGGTATTAGCAGCAGGATGTTAGGGTGTATAGGGAGAGGTATTAGCAGCGGAATGTTAGGGTGTATAGGGAGAGGTATTAGCAGCGGGGTGTTAGGGTGTATAGGGAGAGGTATTAGCAGCATGGTGTTAGGGTGTATAAGGAGAGGTATTAGCAGCGGGATGTTAGGGTGTATAGGGAGAGGTATTAGCAGCGGAATGTTAGGGTGTATAGGGAGAGGTATTAGCAGCAGGGTGTTAGGGTGTATAGGGAGAGGTATTAGCAGCGGGATGTTAGGGTGTATAGGGAGAGGTATTAGCAGCGGGATGTTAGGGTGTATAGGGAGAGGTATTAGCAGCAGGATATTAGGGTGTATAGGGAGAGGTATTAGCAGCGGGATGTTAGGGTGTATAGGGAGAGGTATTAGCAGCGGGATGTTAGGGTGTATAGGGAGAGGTATTAGCAGCGGGATGTTAGGGTGTATAGGGAGAGGTATTAGCAGCGGGATGTTAGGGTGTATAGGGAGAGGTATTAGCAGCGGGATGTTAGGGTGTATAGGTAGAGGTATTAGCAGCGGGATGTTAGGGTGTATAGGGAGAGGTATTAGCAGCGGGGTGTTAGGGTGTATAGGTAGAGGTATTAGCAGCGGGGTGTTAGGGTGTATAGGGAGAGGTATTAGCAGTGGGATGTTAGGGTGTATAGGGAGAGGTATTAGCAGCGGGGTGTTAGGGTGTATTGGGAGAGGTATTAGCAGCGGGATGTTAGGGTGTATAGGGAGAGGTATTAGCAGCAGGATGTTAGGGTGTATAGATAGAGGTATTAACAGCGGGATGTTAGGGTGTATAGGGAGAGGTATTAGCAGCGGGGTGTTAGGGTGTATAGGGAGAGGTATTAGCAGCAGGATGTTAGGGTGTATAGGGAGAGGTATTAGCAGCGGGATGTTAGGGTGTATAGGGAGAGGTATTAGCAGCGGGATGTTAGGGTGTATAGGGAGAGGTATTAGCAGCGGGATGTTAGGGTGTATAGGGAGAGGTATTAGCAGCGGGATGTTAGGGTGTATAGGGTGAGGTATTAGCAGCAGATGTTAGGGTGTATAGGGAGAGGTATTAGCAGCGGGGTGTTAGGGTGTATAGGGAGAGGTATTAGCAGTGGGGTGTTAGGGTGTATAGTGAGGTATTAGCAGCAGGATGTTAGGGTATAGGGAGAGGTATTAGCAGCGGGGTGTTAGGGTGTATAGGGAGAGGTATTAGCAGCGGGATGTTAGGGTGTATAGGGAGAGGTATTAGCAGCGGGATGTTAGGGTGTATAGGGAGAGGTATTAGCAGCAGGATGTTAGGGTGTATAGGGAGAGGTATTAGCAGTGGGATGTTAGGGTGTATAGGGAGAGGTATTAGCAGCGGGATGTTAGGGTGTATAGGGAGAGGTATTAGCAGCGGGATGTTAGGGTGTATAGGGAGAGGTATTAGCAGCGGGGTGTTAGGGTGTATAGGGAGAGGTATTAGCAGCGGGATGTTAGGGTGTATAGGGAGAGGTATTAGCAGCGGGGTGTTAGGGTGTATAGGGAGAGGTATTAGCAGCGGGGTGTTAGGGTGTATAGGGAGAGGTATTAGCAGCAGGATGTTAGGGTGTATAGGGAGAGGTATTAGCAGCGGGATGTTAGGGTGTAATAGGGTGAGGTATTAGCAGCAGGATGTTAGGGTGTATAGGGGGAGGTATTAGCAGCAGGGTGTTAGGGTGTATAGGGAGAGGTATTAGCAGTGGGATGTTAGGGAGTATAGGGAGAGGTATTAGCAGCAGGATGTTAGGGTGTATAGGGAGAGGTATTAGCAGCGGGGTGTTAGGGTGTATAGGGAGAGATATTAGCAGCGGGATGTTAGGGTGTATAGGGAGAGGTATTAGCAGCATGGTGTTAGGGTGTATAGGGAGAGGTATTAGCAGCAGGATGTTAGGGTGTATAGGGAGAGGTATTAGCAGCAGGGTGTTAGGGTGTATAGGGAGAGGTATTAGCAGCGGGATGTTAGGGTGTATAGGGAGAGGTATTAGCAGCGGGGTGTTAGGGTGTATAGGGAGAGGTATTAGCAGCGGGATGTTAGGGTGTATAGGGAGAGGTATTAGCAGAGGGATGTTTATGTGTATAGGGAGAGGTATTAGCAGCGGGATGTTAGGGTGTATAGGGAGAGGTATTAGCAGCGGGGTGTTAGGGTGTATAGGGAGAGGTATTAGCATCGGGATGTTAGGGTGTATAGGGAGAGGTATTAGCAGCAGGGTGTTGGGGTGTATAGGGAGAAGTATTAGCAGCAGGGTGTTAGGGTGTATAGGGAGAGGTATTAGCAGCAGGGTGTTGGGGTGTATAGGGAGAGGTATTAGCAGTGGGGTGTTAGGGTGTATAGTGAGGTATTAGCAGCAGGATGTTAGGGTATAGGGAGAGGTATTAGCAGCGGGGTGTTAGGGTGTATAGGGAGAGGTATTAGCAGCGGGATGTTAGGGTGTATAGGGAGAGGTATTAGCAGCGGGATGTTAGGGTGTATAGGGAGAGGTATTAGCAGCGGGGTGTTAGGGTGTATAGGGAGAGGTATTAGCAGCAGGATGTTAGGGAGTATAGGGAGAGGTATTAGCAGCGGGATGTTAGGGTGTATAGGTAGAGGTATTAGCAGCGGGATGTTAGGGTGTATAGGGAGAGGTATTAGCAGCGGGATGTTAGGGTGTATAGGGAGAGGTATTAGCAGCGGGGTGTTAGGGTGTATAGGGAGAGGTATTAGCAGCGGGATGTTAGGGTGTATAGGGAGAGGTATTAGCAGCGGGGTGTTGGGGTGTATAGGGAGAGGTATTAGCAGCGGGATGTTAGGGTGTATAGGGAGAGGTATTAGCAGCAGGATGTTAGGGTGTATAGGGAGAGGCATTAGCAGCGGGATGTTAGGGTGTATAGGGAGAGGTATTAGCAGCGGGGTGTTAGGGTGTATAGGTAGAGGTATTAGCAGCGGGGTGTTAGGGTGTATAGGGAGAGGTATTAGCAGTGGGATGTTAGGGTGTATAGGGAGAGGTATTAGCAGCGGGATGTTAGGGTGTATAGGGAGAGGTATTAGCAGTGGGATGTTAGGGTGTATAGGGAGAGGTATTAGCAGCGGGGTGTTATGGTGTATAGGGAGAGGTATTAGCAGCGGGATGTTAGGGTGTATAGGGAGAGGTATTAGCAGCGGGATGTTAGGGTGTATAGGGAGAGGTATTAGCAGCAGGATGTTAGGGTGTATAGGGAGAGGTATTAGCAGCGGGGTGTTAGGGTGTATAGGGAGAGGTATTAGCAGTGGGATGTTAGGGTGTATAGGGAGAGGTATTAGCAGCGGGATGTTAGGGTGTATAGGGAGAGGTATTAGCAGCAGGATGTTAGGGTGTATAGGGAGAGGTATTAGCAGCGGGATGTTAGGGTGTATAGGGAGAGGTATTAGCAGCGGGATGTTAGGGTGTATAGGGAGAGGTATTAGCAGCGGGATGTTAGGGTGTATAGGGAGAGGTATTAGCAGCAGGGTGTTAGGGTGTATAGGGAGAGGTATTAGCAGCAGATGTTAGGGTGTATAGGGAGAGGTATTAGCAGCGGGGTGTTAGGGTGTATAGGGAGAGGTATTAGCAGCGGGATGTTAGGGTGTATAGGGAGAGGTATTAGCAGCGGGATGTTGGGGTGTATAGGGAGAGGTATTAGCAGCAGGATGTTAGGGTGTATAGGGAGAGGTATTAGCAGCAGGATGTTAGGGTGTATAGGGAGAGGTATTAGCAGCGGGATGTTAGGGTGTATAGGGAGAGGTATTAGCAGCAGGGTGTTAGGGTGTATAGGGAGAGGTATTAGCAGCAGGATGTTAGGGTGTATAGGGAGAGGTATTAGCAGCGGGATGTTAGGGTGTATAGGGAGAGGTATTAGCAGCAGGATGTTAGGGTGTATAGGGAGAGGTATTAGCGGCAGGGTGTTAGTGTGTATAGGGAGAGGTATTAGCAGCAGGGTGTAAGGGTGTATAGGGAGAGGTATTAGCAGCAGGGGTGTTAGGGTGTATAGGGAGAGGTATTAGCAGCGGGGTGTTAGGGTGTATAGGGAGAGGTATTAGCAGCGGGATGTTAGGGTGTATAGGGAGAGGTATTAGCAGCGGGATGTTAGGGTGTATAGGGAGAGGTATTAGCAGCGGGGTGTTAGGGTGTATAGGGAGAGGTATTAGCAGCGGGATGTTAGGGTGTATAGGGAGAGGTATTAGCAGCGGGGTGTTAGGGTGTATAGGGAGAGGTATTAGCAGCGGGATGTTAGGGTGTATAGGGAGAGGTATTAGCAGCGGGATGTTAGGGTGTCTAGGGAGAGATATTAGCAGCGGGATGTTAGGGTGTATAGGGAGAGGTATTAGCAGCGGGATGTTAGGGTGTATAGGGAGAGGTATTAGCAGCGGGATGTTAGGGTGTATAGGGAGAGGTATTAGCAGCGGGGTGTTAGGGTGTATAGGGAGAGGTATTAGCAGCGGGATGTTAGGGTGTATAGGGAGAGGTATTAGCAGCGGGATGTTAGGGTGTATAGGGAGAGGTATTAGCAGCGGGATGTTAGGGTGTATAGGTAGAGGTATTAGCAGCAGGGTGTTAGGGTGTATAGGGAGAGGTATTAGCAGCGGGATGTTAGGGTGTATAGGGAGAGGTATTAGCAGCAGATGTTAGGGTGTATAGGGAGAGGTATTAGCAGCAGGATGTTAGGGTGTATAGGGAGAGGTATTAGCAGCGGGATGTTAGGGTGTAATAGGGTGAGGTATTAGCAGCAGGGTGTTAGGGTGTATAGGGAGAGATATTAGCAGCAGGATGTTAGGGTGTAATAGGGTGAGGTATTAGCAGCAGGGTGTTAGGGTGTATAGGGAGAGGTATTAGCGGCGGGATGTTAGGGTGTATAGGGAGAGGTATTAGCAGAGGGATGTTGGGGTGTATAGGGAGAGGTATTAGCAGCGGGATGTTAGGGTGTATAGGGAGAGGTATTAGCAGCGGGGTGTTAGGGTGTATAGGGAGAGGTATTAGCAGCAGGATGTTAGGGTGTATAGGGAGAGGTATTAGCAGCGGGATGTTAGGGTGTATAGGGAGAGGTATTAGCAGCGGGAAGTTAGGGTGTATAGGGAGGGGTATTAGCAGCGGGGTGTTAGGGTGTATAGGGAGAGGTATTAGCAGCGGGGTGTTAGGGTGTATAGGGAGAGGTATTAGCAGCAGGATGTTAGGGTGTATAGGGAGAGGTATTAGCAGCGGGATGTTAGGGTGTATAGGGAGAGGTATTAGCAGCGGGGTGTTAGGGTGTATAGGGAGAGGTATTAGCAGCAGGATGTTAGGGTGTATAGGGAGAGGTATTAGCAGCGGGATGTTAGGGTGTATAGGGAGAGGTATTAGCAGCGGGAAGTTAGGGTGTATAGGGAGGGGTATTAGCAGCGGGGTGTTAGGGTGTATAGGGAGAGGGATTAGCAGCGGGATGTTAGGGTGTATAGGGAGAGGTATTAGCAGCGGGGTGTTAGGGTGTATAGGGAGAGGTATTAGCAGCGGGATGTTAGGGTGTATAGGGAGAGGTATTAGCAGCGGGATGTTAGGGTGTATAGGGAGAGGTATTAGCAGCAGGATGTTAGGGTGTATAGGGAGAGGTATTAGCAGCGGGGTGTTAGGGTGTATAGGGAGAGGTATTAGCAGTGGGATGTTAGGGTGTATAGGGAGAGGTATTAGCAGCGGGATGTTAGGGTGTATAGGGAGAGGTATTAGCAGCAGGATGTTAGGGTGTATAGGGAGAGGTATTAGCAGCGGGATGTTAGGGTGTATAGGGAGGGGTATTAGCAGCGGGGTGTTAGGGTGTATAGGGAGAGGGATTAGCAGCGGGATGTTAGGGTGTATAGGGAGAGGTATTAGCAGCGGGGTGTTAGGGTGTATAGGGAGAGGTATTAGCAGCGGGATGTTAGGGTGTATAGGGAGAGGTATTAGCAGCGGGATGTTAGGGTGTATAGGGAGAGGTATTAGCAGCAGGATGTTAGGGTGTATAGGGAGAGGTATTAGCAGCGGGGTGTTAGGGTGTATAGGGAGAGGTATTAGCAGTGGGATGTTAGGGTGTATAGGGAGAGGTATTAGCAGCGGGATGTTAGGGTGTATAGGGAGAGGTATTAGCAGCAGGATGTTAGGGTGTATAGGGAGAGGTATTAGCAGCGGGATGTTAGGGTGTATAGGGAGAGGTATTAGCAGCGGGATGTTAGGGTGTATAGGGAGAGGTATTAGCAGCGGGATGTTAGGGTGTATAGGGAGAGGTATTAGCAGCAGGGTGTTAGGGTGTATAGGGAGAGGTATTAGCAGCAGATGTTAGGGTGTATAGGGAGAGGTATTAGCAGCGGGGTGTTAGGGTGTATAGGGAGAGGTATTAGCAGCGGGATGTTAGGGTGTATAGGGAGAGGTATTAGCAGCGGGAAGTTAGGGTGTATAGGGAGGGGTATTAGCAGCGGGGTGTTAGGGTGTATAGGGAGAGGTATTAGCAGCGGGGTGTTAGGGTGTATAGGGAGAGGTATTAGCAGCAGGATGTTAGGGTGTATAGGGAGAGGTATTAGCAGCGGGATGTTAGGGTGTATAGGGAGAGGTATTAGCAGCGGGGTGTTAGGGTGTATAGGGAGAGGTATTAGCAGCAGGATGTTAGGGTGTATAGGGAGAGGTATTAGCAGCGGGATGTTAGGGTGTATAGGGAGAGGTATTAGCAGCGGGAAGTTAGGGTGTATAGGGAGGGGTATTAGCAGCGGGGTGTTAGGGTGTATAGGGAGAGGGATTAGCAGCGGGATGTTAGGGTGTATAGGGAGAGGTATTAGCAGCGGGGTGTTAGGGTGTATAGGGAGAGGTATTAGCAGCGGGATGTTAGGGTGTATAGGGAGAGGTATTAGCAGCGGGATGTTAGGGTGTATAGGGAGAGGTATTAGCAGCAGGATGTTAGGGTGTATAGGGAGAGGTATTAGCAGCGGGGTGTTAGGGTGTATAGGGAGAGGTATTAGCAGTGGGATGTTAGGGTGTATAGGGAGAGGTATTAGCAGCGGGATGTTAGGGTGTATAGGGAGAGGTATTAGCAGCAGGATGTTAGGGTGTATAGGGAGAGGTATTAGCAGCGGGATGTTAGGGTGTATAGGGAGGGGTATTAGCAGCGGGGTGTTAGGGTGTATAGGGAGAGGGATTAGCAGCGGGATGTTAGGGTGTATAGGGAGAGGTATTAGCAGCGGGGTGTTAGGGTGTATAGGGAGAGGTATTAGCAGCGGGATGTTAGGGTGTATAGGGAGAGGTATTAGCAGCGGGATGTTAGGGTGTATAGGGAGAGGTATTAGCAGCAGGATGTTAGGGTGTATAGGGAGAGGTATTAGCAGCGGGGTGTTAGGGTGTATAGGGAGAGGTATTAGCAGTGGGATGTTAGGGTGTATAGGGAGAGGTATTAGCAGCGGGATGTTAGGGTGTATAGGGAGAGGTATTAGCAGCAGGATGTTAGGGTGTATAGGGAGAGGTATTAGCAGCGGGATGTTAGGGTGTATAGGGAGAGGTATTAGCAGCGGGATGTTAGGGTGTATAGGGAGAGGTATTAGCAGCGGGATGTTAGGGTGTATAGGGAGAGGTATTAGCAGCAGGGTGTTAGGGTGTATAGGGAGAGGTATTAGCAGCAGATGTTAGGGTGTATAGGGAGAGGTATTAGCAGCGGGGTGTTAGGGTGTATAGGGAGAGGTATTAGCAGCGGGATGTTAGGGTGTATAGGGAGAGGTATTAGCAGCGGGATGTTGGGGTGTATAGGGAGAGGTATTAGCAGCAGGATGTTAGGGTGTATAGGGAGAGGTATTAGCAGCAGGATGTTAGGGTGTATAGGGAGAGGTATTAGCAGCGGGATGTTAGGGTGTATAGGGAGAGGTATTAGCAGCAGGGTGTTAGGGTGTATAGGGAGAGGTATTAGCAGCAGGATGTTAGGGTGTATAGGGAGAGGTATTAGCAGCGGGATGTTAGGGTGTATAGGGAGAGGTATTAGCAGCAGGATGTTAGGGTGTATAGGGAGAGGTATTAGCGGCAGGGTGTTAGTGTGTATAGGGAGAGGTATTAGCAGCAGGGTGTAAGGGTGTATAGGGAGAGGTATTAGCAGCAGGGGTGTTAGGGTGTATAGGGAGAGGTATTAGCAGCGGGGTGTTAGGGTGTATAGGGAGAGGTATTAGCAGCGGGATGTTAGGGTGTATAGGGAGAGGTATTAGCAGCGGGATGTTAGGGTGTATAGGGAGAGGTATTAGCAGCGGGGTGTTAGGGTGTATAGGGAGAGGTATTAGCAGCGGGATGTTAGGGTGTATAGGGAGAGGTATTAGCAGCGGGGTGTTAGGGTGTATAGGGAGAGGTATTAGCAGCGGGATGTTAGGGTGTATAGGGAGAGGTATTAGCAGCGGGATGTTAGGGTGTCTAGGGAGAGATATTAGCAGCGGGATGTTAGGGTGTATAGGGAGAGGTATTAGCAGCGGGATGTTAGGGTGTATAGGGAGAGGTATTAGCAGCGGGATGTTAGGGTGTATAGGGAGAGGTATTAGCAGCGGGGTGTTAGGGTGTATAGGGAGAGGTATTAGCAGCGGGATGTTAGGGTGTATAGGGAGAGGTATTAGCAGCGGGATGTTAGGGTGTATAGGGAGAGGTATTAGCAGCGGGATGTTAGGGTGTATAGGTAGAGGTATTAGCAGCAGGGTGTTAGGGTGTATAGGGAGAGGTATTAGCAGCGGGATGTTAGGGTGTATAGGGAGAGGTATTAGCAGCAGATGTTAGGGTGTATAGGGAGAGGTATTAGCAGCAGGATGTTAGGGTGTATAGGGAGAGGTATTAGCAGCGGGATGTTAGGGTGTAATAGGGTGAGGTATTAGCAGCAGGGTGTTAGGGTGTATAGGGAGAGATATTAGCAGCAGGATGTTAGGGTGTAATAGGGTGAGGTATTAGCAGCAGGGTGTTAGGGTGTATAGGGAGAGGTATTAGCGGCGGGATGTTAGGGTGTATAGGGAGAGGTATTAGCAGAGGGATGTTGGGGTGTATAGGGAGAGGTATTAGCAGCGGGATGTTAGGGTGTATAGGGAGAGGTATTAGCAGCGGGGTGTTAGGGTGTATAGGGAGAGGTATTAGCAGCAGGATGTTAGGGTGTATAGGGAGAGGTATTAGCAGCGGGATGTTAGGGTGTATAGGGAGAGGTATTAGCAGCGGGAAGTTAGGGTGTATAGGGAGGGGTATTAGCAGCGGGGTGTTAGGGTGTATAGGGAGAGGTATTAGCAGCGGGGTGTTAGGGTGTATAGGGAGAGGTATTAGCAGCAGGATGTTAGGGTGTATAGGGAGAGGTATTAGCAGCGGGATGTTAGGGTGTATAGGGAGAGGTATTAGCAGCGGGGTGTTAGGGTGTATAGGGAGAGGTATTAGCAGCAGGATGTTAGGGTGTATAGGGAGAGGTATTAGCAGCGGGATGTTAGGGTGTATAGGGAGAGGTATTAGCAGCGGGAAGTTAGGGTGTATAGGGAGGGGTATTAGCAGCGGGGTGTTAGGGTGTATAGGGAGAGGGATTAGCAGCGGGATGTTAGGGTGTATAGGGAGAGGTATTAGCAGCGGGGTGTTAGGGTGTATAGGGAGAGGTATTAGCAGCGGGATGTTAGGGTGTATAGGGAGAGGTATTAGCAGCGGGGTGTTAGGGTGTATAGGGAGAGGTATTAGCAGCAGGATGTTAGGGTGTATAGGGAGAGGTATTAGCAGCAGGATGTTAGGGTGTATAGGGAGAGGTATTAGCAGCAGGGTGTTAGGGTGTATAGGGAGAGGTATTAGCAGTGGGATGTTAGGGTGTATAGGGAGAGGCATTAGCAGCGGGATGTTAGGGTGTATAGGTAGAGGTATTAGCAGCGGGGTGTTAGGGTGTATAGGGAGAGGTATTAGCAGTGGGATGTTAGGGTGTATAGGGAGAGGTATTAGCAGCGGGATGTTAGGGTGTATAGGGAGAGGTATTAGCAGCGGGGTGTTAGGGTGTATAGGGAGAGGTATAAGCAGAGGGATGTTAGGGTGTATAGGGAGAGGTATTAGCAGTGGGATGTTAGGGTGTATAGGGAGAGGTATTAGCAGCGGGATGTTAGGGTGTAATAGGGTGAGGTATTAGCAGCAGGGTGTTAGGGTGTATAGGGAGAGGTATTAGCAGCAGGATGTTAGGGAGTATGGAGAGATATTAGCAGCGGGATGTTAGGGTGTATAGGGAGAGGTATTAGCAGCGGGATGTTGGGGTGTATAGGGAGAGGTATTAGCAGCGGGGTGTTAGGGTGTATAGGGAGAGGTATTAGCAGCGGGATGTTGGGGTGTATAGGGAGAGGTATTAGCAGCGGGGTGTTAGGGTGTATAGGGAGAGGTATTAGCAGCGGGATGTTAGGGTGTATAGGGAGAGGTATTAGCAGCGGGGTGTTAGGGTGTATAGGGAGAGGTATTAGCAGCGGAATGTTAGGGTGTATAGGGAGAGGTATTAGCAGCGGGATGTTAGGGTGTATAGGGAGAGGTATTAGCAGCGGGATGTTAGGGTGTATAGGGAGAGGTATTAGCAGAGGGATGTTGGGGTGTATAGGGAGAGGTATTAGCAGCGGGATGTTAGGGTGTATAGGGAGAGGTATTAGCAGCGGGGTGTTAGGGTGTATAGGGAGAGGTATTAGCAGCAGGATGTTAGGGTGTATAGGGAGAGGTATTAGCAGCGGGATGTTAGGGTGTTTAGGGAGAGGTATTAGCAGCGGGATGTTAGGTATTAGCAGCGGGGTGTTAGGGTGTATAGGGAGGGGTATTAGCAGCGGGGTGTTAGGGTGTATAGGGAGAGGTATTAGCAGCGGGGTGTTAGGGTGTATAGGGAGAGGTATTAGCAGCAGGATGTTAGGGTGTATAGGGAGAGGTATTAGCAGCGGGATGTTAGGGTGTATAGGGAGAGGTATTAGCAGCGGGATGTTAGGGTGTATAGGGGGAGGTATTAGCAACGGGGTGTTAGGGTGTATAGGGAGAGGTATTAGCAGCGGGGTGTTAGGGTGTATAGGGAGAGGTATTAGCAGCAGGATGTTAGGGTGTATAGGGAGAGGTATTAGCAGCAGGGTGTTAGGGTGTATAGGGAGAGGTATTAGCAGCAGGGTGTTAGGGTGTATAGGGAGAGGGATTAGCAGCGGGATGTTAGGGTGTATAGGGAGAGGTATTAGCAGCGGGATGTTAGGGTGTATAGGGAGAGGTATTAGCAGCGGGGTGTTAGGTTGTATAGGGAGAGGTATTAGCAGCAGGATGTTAGGGTGTATAGGGAGAGGTATTAGCAGCGGGGTGTTAGGTATTAGCAGCGGGATGTTAGGGTGTATAGGGAGAGGTATTAGCAGCAGGGTGTTAGGGTGTATAGGGAGAGGTATTAGCAGTGGGATGTTAGGGTGTATAGGGAGAGGCATTAGCAGCGGGATGTTAGGGTGTATAGGGAGAGGCATTGTATGTCTTTATTTATATAGTGCCAAAAGTGTACTCAGCGCTTCACAAAGAATACAGTACAGAAAATTATAATACAATAAGTGCAGCAAAATCAGACAATAGGAAAGGAAATCCCTGCCCCGAAGAGCTTACAATCTAAGAGGTTTGAGGGGAAACTTACAAAGACGGCAGGTGAGGGAATAAGTGCTGTGTATGGCAGTGCTTGGCCACAATGGGTGGTAGGAGGGGCTGAGTGTGGGACAGTAGCCAGGACTGCAGGCTGTTGGGAACCTTAACTTGTGGGGTGAGTTTTCAGGTTAGTAAGTATAAGGCTACGTCCCCGCTGGAGCTGAACGCGCTCATGCTTGGAGAGGTGTCCGGCTTGAACGCGCGCACGGGGGAAGGGGGGGGGCATTGCGGGTAGTTCAGCGCACGGGGGAAGGGGGGGGCATTGCGGGTAGTTCAGCGCACGGGGGAAGGGGGGGCATTGCGGGTAGTTCAGCGCACGGGGGAAGGGGGGGGCATTGCGGGTAGTTCAGCGCACGGGGGAAGGGGGGGCATTGCGGGTAGTTCAGCGCACGGGTAAGTGTAGATTTTTTGTTTACCTACGCGACGATCGCAGCTGAGCGTGTGCACGAGCGCCACACACCGCGTGAGCGGGGACTTACATATATCTATACATGTAAGTCTCCTCCGCAAGCGCCTCCCGATCAGCGATAGCGGGGACGCAGCCTTAAATCAGATGGTTAACACCATTTACAGGGGAAGAGGTGGCAGGGAGGCGTGGGTGAGAAGAGATGGCAGGGAGGCGTGGGTGAGAAGAGATGGCAGGGAGGCGTGGGTGAGAAGAGATGGCAGGGAGGCGTGGGTGAGAAGAGGTGGCAGGGAGGCGTGGGTGAGAAGAGATGGCAGGGAGGCGTGGGTGAGAAGAGATGGCAGGGAGGCGTGGGTGAGAAAAGATGGCAGGGAGGCGTGGGTGAGAAGAGATGGCAGGGAGGCGTGGGTGAGAAGAGATGGCAGGGAGGCGTGGGTGAGAAGAGATGGCAGGGAGGCGTGGGTGAGAAGAGATGGCAGGGAGGCGTGGGTGAGAAGAGATGGCAGGGAGGCGTGGGTGAGAGGAGGTGGCAGGGAGGCGTGGGTGAGAAGAGATGGCAGGGAGGCGTGGGTGAGAAGAGATGGCAGGGAGGTGTGGGTGAGAGGAGATGGCAGGGAGGCGTGGGTGAGAAGAGATGGCAGGGAGGCGTGGGTGAGAAGAGATGGCAGGGAGGCGTGGGTGAGAAGAGATGGCAGGGAGGCGTGGGTGAGAAGAGATGGCAGGGAGGCGTGGGTGAGAAGAGATGGCAGGGAGGCGTGGGTGAGAAGAGATGGCAGGGAGGCGTGGGTGAGAAGAGATGGCAGGGAGGCGTGGGTGAGAGGAGGTGGCAGGGAGGCGTGGGTGAGAAGAGATGGCAGGGAGGCGTGGGTGAGAGGAGGTGGCAGGGAGGCGTGGGTGAGAGCAGGTGTGTATGTCTGGGTTCAGGCTTAGGGGAGATCCCCAGCAGGGGGAAGGAGTAGATAGAGGGTGTGAATAGAGGATTTGTGTGGGTGCTTTTTATTGAAGGGTAAAGAAGTTGTTGGGAGAGAGGTGTATAAATAATGGTGCAGTGGGGAAGTTGGAGAGAACAGAAACGCTCACAAAGGAGTGAGGAAACAGTAAACAGAAAAAGCAATAGGGAGGGCATAGTGAGATGCAGGAGGAGAGACTTCCCAGTTATTGGAGGATAGGCAGGGTACAAATAATCACTTGACTTTTAGAAAGTCAAGTTCTCACAGCTGCAGAGTTGTTGTTGTGGTTATGCAGAATCCAGATCTTTCTCTAATCTTCACCTCCAAAATTAACTCTGCCAGACACTTTCAATGTTACACTTTAAAATGTTTCACATCCATACATGTTTCACAGCCGTATTAGCAGCAGGATGTTAGGTTGTGTAACCCTGTTTCCACCACCCAATCTCATATAGGTCTATCCTGGGAAAGCTGCTCTGGTTACTCATGGTAGTGTGGTGCATACCTGCTGGTAACAGGGGGCCCTGAGTCTCCTGCCTGGTGTTATGGGGAAGGTCAGGACAGGCTTCTGGAGTCTTGCCCGAATCGTACTCACGGTGACAGCACTTCCATCTCTTTGCAGCCCCCAGATGTGTGGGGAGAAATCTCTGCAGGAGAACTATCTCTTCTTCTCCCTGATAGATTTCAGTCTCAGGACAGAAGTATGTGGAACAGATGATCTTTATTCAGTCTCTCTCAATCAATGGCAGTGTACAGCTTACACCGAATCAATTCTTATCAATCAGGTCTTCACCTTTAGGATGTCCCTGGACCTACACTCCCAGCCACCAGGAGCAGTCCTTGCTCTTCCCTTACCCCCTGGTAGGGTAAGGGGAATAGTCTTCCACCTGTCCCTGCAGGGAAGGCCCCCAGTAAGCAGAGCCCTGCTACACTAGGTCGGGTAGACTACACCTCTATCACGGTAGAGGCACAACTGGCTAAATAGTGGAAGTGCAGCTCCATAAGTCTGTTCCAGTAAGAACCAGCCCCCTGTCCCTGATTGGACAGCAGTCCTCATTGCACTGCCTTCTCTTACTCACTGTACTGCAAGGTGTGGGGAAAACCCATGATTACTTCTGGCAAACCTACCCTTAATAGGGATTACTGCCATGAGGAGGGTACACCTATAGCCCAAAACCAGCCAGGGCTACACTCTCCCTCTAGTGGAATCCAATGGTCCCCACTGCATGAGACAACCTGCACAATGTACAAAAATGACATACATTATTATCAACATTTGTCATTTCTATTCTCAGACTATACCCGTTCCCCTTAGGACGGTGCTTACAGAAGAACCCCAGGATGCTCCCCTCAGGGAGAATCCGTCACTTAATAGTAATGCCTGGGATCAGGTTTTCGCACTTCCCTCCCATTGTGGTCAATTTCTTTCACAAAATAGGACTGAGGAAGGCGGTACACTATCTTGTGCATAAAGATATTCCTCCCAACGCTCCATACCCTCATCAAATAGCAAATTCTTTCCTCTGTATGGAAAGCGGTACTGCTGTTGTTTGACGTAAGATAATCAATCACTGCATCCCTTAACCAGGTATCCCTTTGGATAAAGGGATCCAGGAACACGTAACCGCATACCATGCTAAGGCAGGGGCTAGGAGTCACTGACTGCTATGTAAACCCTGCAACAGGTGCAGCCAGTTACCAAGTCCAGGAAGAGATTGGCCAGGAACAAAGGTGGCCACAACAGCAAAGTAAGGGCAAGTTCCAACAAAACCCTGGACTGGAACCCTTACAGAAATAAAATACAATCAGTGTTTCTTACCCATGCCGGAATGGTGGCTCATCCTCCCCATCCAACTGCGGCACCAACCACTCTTCACCCACGAAGCAATGTTCCTCCGCTTGAAGTGCAGTATGATGCGCAGAAGTCCACCATCCTCATTTGCTTGACGAGGAGTCGCCAGTGAGTAGATCTTCTCGTCTTCTTTCTCCTCTTGAACAGGTCTAGGAGGAGATGTGGAGACGTGACAGGCCTTATATAAGGCCTGTGACATCACATTTGACAGACCCATGGTATATCCACCAATCAGGTTGGTGATGTACCATGTGTCCGGGCATCAGGTTTGGCAGAGAATGACTTTTCTACTGAACTTGTAACATGGTACATCCACCAATCGGATTGCTGGATGTACCATGTGATGCCTTCTCTTTGTTTTTGATGTGACGTCACCTTAAAGGCAGAGAGGCATAAGGTACCTGATTGGATGGCTTCTCTCCCTTTATGGTGACGTCACATCACTCCAAAAAGGGAAAGCATCACACGGTACATCCACCAATCGGATTGGTGGATGTACCGTGTGACGTCCCAGGCCTTGAATAAGGACTGTCACGTCTCATTTGACCGTCAGAAGACTGCGTGGCAATATCTCCTCCTGGACCTGTTCAAGAGGAGGAAGAAGATAAAAGGAAAGGTCTTCTCACCGGGGACGCCTCCACGCAGCCGAGGATCGTAGACTTCTGCACCTTAAGCTGAAGATCATTGCTTCGTGGGTCAAGAGTGGTTGGTGCCGCAGTTGGATGAGGAGGGTGAGCCTTCATCCCGGCATGGGTAAGAAACACTTGGATTACATTTTATTGTTTCATTGTGATTTTTTCCCTAGGGTGCCCATTGGTTGTTAATGTAGCTATCCGTGCCCCCCGTTGAGGGTATAGACCAGGCCTGCACAACTCCAGTCCTCGAGGGCCGCAAACAGGCCAGGTTTTCAGGATTTCCCTACTTAAGTACAGCTGGCTCAATTAGTGCCTCAGTATGACTGAGCCTCTAATTCAACCAGCTATGCTTTAGTAGGGAAATCCTAAAAGCCTGGCCTGTTTGCGGCCCTTGAGGACTGTAGTTGTGCAGGCCTGGTATAGATAATCACAGTGGCAATCAGAAGATGTGTTGGCTAGTGTTTGTGTTTTATTATTTATTTTATATATTTTAATGTTTGGTTTATTGTGATTTTTCTTTTAAGCATCACAAATGGGCCAAAGCACTATTGGCTATATTTGGCGTGGAGGGTTGGGGGATGGGGTAGTGGCCCTGGGGAGCCTCGGTTGTGCCTCCTGGGTGGGTAACCCCGTAATTACCTCACTGGCGGTCTCTTCTCCCTTCCTCCGCAGGATTAGGCTCTGTGTTCTTTCCCTATACAATGTCTTATAGTAACCCTGGACGCGTTATAAGAGCGCGCTGGCTTTTACTGCCGACCCCTCGCCCTGTTTGCAGAGACTTGCGTCTCCTCGGTCACGTTGTCGCTGCTTTGTCTCTCCTAGGATGGAGAGTTTCTCGTGTAAGATGGCCGGCGATGACAAGCACATGTTCAAACAGTTCTGCCAGGAGGGACAGCCGCATGTCCTAGAGGCCCTGTCACCCCCGCAGACCGGCGGGGTCAGCCCCAGCAGGTAATTACACCCCCCCCCCCCCACATACACACAATAGGGGTGAGGAGGGGCACTCACACTCAGATCTCCCCCTCAGGCTGAGGAAGAGTGAGGAGAGCACACACTCAGGCTTAGTAAGATTCAGGATGGAGATATGGGGCACTCACACTCAGATCTCCCCCTCAGGCTGAGTAAGAGTGAGGAGAGCACACACTCAGGCTTAGTAAGATTCAGGATGGAGATGAGGGGCACTCACTCTCAGGTCTCCCCCCTCAGGCTGAGGAAGAGTGAGGAGAGCACACACTCAGGCTCAGTAAGATTCAGGATGGAGATATGGGGCACTCACACTCAGATCTCCCTCTCAGGCTGAGTAAGAGTGAGGAGAGCACACACTCAGGCTCAGTAAGATTCAGGATGGAGATATGGGGCACTCACACTCAGATCTCCCTCTCAGGCTGAGTAAGAGTGAGGAGAGCACACACTCAGGCTTAGTAAGATTCAGGATGGAGATATGGGGCACTCACACTCAGATCTCCTCAGGCTGAGTAAGAGTGAGGAGAGCACACACTCAGGCTTAGTAAGATTCAGGATGGAGATATGGGGCACTCACACTCAGATCTCCTCAGGCTGAGTAAGAGTGAGGAGAGCACAAACTCAGGCTTAGTAAGATTCAGGATGGAGATATGGGGCACCCACACTCAGGTCTCTCCCTCAGGCCGTCAGTAGTGGCACTCGGGCAAGCGTGAGGGTCACTGGGCACTCACACGCAGGTCTCCCCCCTCAGGCTGAGTAAGAGTGAGGAGAGCACACACTCAGGCTCAGTAAGATTCAGGATGGAGATGAGGGGCACTCACTCTCAGGTCTCTCCCTCAGGCCGTCAGTAGCGGCACTCGGGCAAGCGTGAGGGTCACTCGGCACTCACACGCAGGTCTCCCCCCTCAGGCTGAGTTAGAGTGAGGAGAGCACACACTCAGGCTCCGTAAGATTCAGGATGGAGATGAGGGGCACTCGCACGGGTCTCTTGGCACTCACACGCAGGTCTCCCCCCTCAGGCTGAGTAAGAGTGAGGAGAGCACACACTCGGGCTCAGTAAGATTCAGGATGGAGATGAGGGGCACTCGCACGGGCCTCTTGGCACTCACACGCAGGTCTCCCCCCTCAGGCTGAGTAAGAGTGAGGAGAGCACACACTCGGGCTCAGTAAGATTCAGGATGGAGATGAGGGGCACTCACACGGGTCTCTTGGCACTCACGCAGGTCTCCCCCCTCAGGCTGAGTAAGAGTGAGGAGAGCACACACTCGGGCTCAGTAAGATTCAGGATGGAGATGAGGGGCACTCACACGGGTCTCTTGGCACTCACACGCAGGTCTCCCCCCTCAGGCTGAGTAAGCGTGAGGAGAGCACACACTCGGGCTCAGTAAGATTCAGGATGGAGATGAGGGGCACTCGCACGGGTCTCTTGGCACTCACACGCAGGCCTCCCCCCTCAGGCTGAGTAAGAGTGAGGAGAGCACACACTCAGGCTTAGTAAGATTCCGGATGGAGATGAGGGGCACTCGCACGGGTCTCTTGGCACTCACACTCCTGTTTCTCCCCCCTCAGGCTGAGTTAGAGTGAGGAGAGCACACACTCAGGCTCAGTAAGATTCAGGATGGAGATGAGGGGCACTCGCACGGGTCTCTTGGTATTCACACGCAGGTCTCCCCCCTCAGGCTGAGTAAGAGTGAGGAGAGCACACACTCAGGCTCAGTAAGATTCAGGATGGAGATGAGGGGCACTCGCACGGGTCTCTTGGCACTCACACTCCTGTTTCTCCCCCCTCAGGCTGAGTAAGAGTCAGGGCGGAGATGAGGACGGGCCGCTCAGTGATAAGTGCAGCAGGAAGACTCTTTTCTATCTGATTGCGACTCTGAATGAATCCTTCCGACCAGACTATGACTTCAGCACGGCCCGGAGCCACGAGTTCAGCCGGGAGCCAAGCCTCAACTGGGTGAGTGCACACTCACATACACAGCCGGGAGCCCAGCCTCAACTGGGTGAGTGCACACTCACATACACGGCCGGGAGCCCAGCCTCAACTGGGTGAGTGCACACTCGCATACACAGCCGGGAGCCCAGCCTCAACTGGGTGAGTGCACACTCACATACACAGCCGGGAGCCCAGCCTTAACTGGGTGAGTGCATACTCACATACACGGCCACGAGTTCAGCCGGGAGCCCAGCCTCAACTGGGTGAGTGCACACTCACATACACGGCCGGGAGCCCAGCCTCAACTGGGTGAGTGCACACTCACATACACAGCCGAGAGCCCAGCCTTAACTGGGTGAGTGCATACTCACATACACGGCCACGAGTTCAGCCGGGAGCCCAGCCTCAACTGGGTGAGTGTACACTCACATACACGGCCGGGAGCCCAGCCTCAACTGGGTGAGTGCACACTCACATACACGGCCGGGAGCCCAGCCTCAACTGGGTGAGTGCACACTCGCATACACAGCCGGGAGCCCAGCCTCAACTGGGTGAGTGCACACTCGCATACACAGCCGGGAGCCCAGCCTCAACTGGGTGAGTGCACACTCACATACACAGCCGGGAGCCCAGCCTTAACTGGGTGAGTGCATACTCACATACACGGCCACGAGTTCAGCCGGGAGCCCAGCCTCAACTGGGTGACTGCACATTCACATACACGGCCGGGAGCCCAGCCTCAACTGGGTGAGTGTACACTCACATACACGGCTGGGAGCCCAGCCTCAACTGGGTGAGTGCATACTCACATACACGGCCGGGAGCCCAGCCTTAACTGGGTGAGTGCATACTCACATACACGGCCACGAGTTCAGCCGGGAGCCCAGGCTTAACTGGGTGAGTGCACACTCACATACACGGCCGGGAGCCAAGCCTTAACTGGGTGAGTGCATACTCACATACACAGCCGGTAGCTCCGCCTTAACTGGGTGAGTGCATACTCACATACACAGCCGGGAGCTCCACCTTAACTGGGTGAGTGCACACTCACATACACGGCCGGGAGTCCAGCCTTAACTGGGTGAGTGCATACTCACATACACGGCCGGGAGCCCAGCCTTAACTGGGTGAGTGCATACTCACATACACGGCCGGGAGCCCAGCCTTAACTGGGTGAGTGCACACTCACATACACGGCCGGGAGCCCAGCCTTAACTAGGTGAGTGCATACTCACATACACGGCCGGGAGCCCAGCCTTAACTGGATGAGTGCACACTCACATACACATCCAGGAGCTCCGCCTTAACTGGGTGAGTGCACACTCACATACACGGCCGGGAGTCCAGCCTTAAATGGGTGAGTGCATAATCACATACACGGCCGGGAGCCCAGCCTTAACTGGGTGAGTGCATTCTCACATACACGGCCGGGAGCCCAGCCTTAACTGGGTGAGTGCACACTCACATACATGGCCACGAGTTGAGCCGGGAGCCCAGGCTTAACTGGGTGAGTGCATACTCACATACATGGCCGGGAGCCCAGCCTTAACTGGGTGAGTGCATACTCACATACACGGCCGGGAGCCCAGCCTTAACTGGATGAGTGCACACTCACATACACAGCCGGGAGCTCCGCCTTAACTGGGTGAGTGCACACTCACATACACGGCCGGGAGTCCAGCCTCAACTGAGTGAGTGCATACTCACATACACGGCCGGGAGCCCAGCCTTAACTGGGTGAGTGCATACTCACATACACGGCCGGGAGCCCAGCCTTAACTGGGTGAGTGCATACTCACATACACGACCGGGAGCCCAGGCTTAACTGGGTGAGTGCATACTCACATACACGGCCGGGAGCCCAGCCGTAACTGGGTGAGTGCATACTCACATACACGGCCGGGAGCTCCGCCTTAACTGGGTGAGTGCATTCTCACATACACGGCTGGGAGCCCAGCCTTAACTGGGTGAGTGCACACTCACATACACGGCCGGGAGCCCAGCCTTAACTGGATGAGTGCATACTCGCATACACGGCCTGGAACATAGCCTTAACTGGATGAGTGCACACTCACATACACAGCCGGGAGCTCCGCCTTAACTGGGTGAGTGCACACTCACATACACGGCCGGGAGCCCAGCCTTAACTGGGTGAGTGCACACTCGCATACACGACCGGGAGCCCAGCCTTAACTGAGTGAGTGTACACTCACATACACGGCCGGGAGCCCAGCCTTAACTGAGTGAGTGTACACTCACATACACGGCCGGGAGCCCAGCCTTAACTGGGTGAGTGCACACTCGCATACACGACCGGGAGCCCAGCCTTAACTGAGTGAGTGTACACTCACATACACGGCCGGGAGCCCAGCCTTAACTGGGTGAGTGCATACTCGCATACACGGCCCATTGCCACGAGTTCTCTCTGGCGCTCTCTCGGAGTCTGTTAGCCTGCGCCTCAATGAGGGCGGCCACAGAGTGCGCTGGGGTGACGGCGTGACCGATTTTTCGCATCACAAAATAATTTGTCGTGCGATGGCTAGGTCTCGCGCCGCGGTTCAGCCAATGAGGGCTCGCCTCGCCGCCCCCGGTCACGCAATCCTACAGACCACGGATCTCATATAGTACAGGCGCGTAAGAGTGAGGAGAGCACACACTCAGGCTCAGTAAGATTCAGGATGGAGATGAGGGGCACTCGTCATGCGCAGGAAGCAGCTCACTGACACGCTTCCTCTGGCCCCCTCAGGTGGTGAATGCTGTGAACAGCAGCCTGTTCTCTGCTCTCGGGGAGCAGTTTAACACTCTGCAGCCCCATCTCTGGGATGCCGTGGACGAGGAGATCAGCCTGACAGACTGTGACATCTACAGGTGAGTGGCACTCCTTTCCCACGCTGGCATCTCAGCATACCCAGGCCTGTCTCCCGGTCTCCCTGCCACTCAGTGACATGTACAGGTGAGTGGCACTCCTTTCCCACGCTGGCACCTCTGTATACCCAGGCCTGTCTCCCGGTCTCCCTGCCACTCAGTGACATGTACAGGTGAGTGGCACTCCTTTCCCACGCTGGCACCTCTGTATACCCAGGCCTGTCTCCCGGTCTCCCTGCCACTCAGTGACATGTACAGGTGAGTGGCACTCCTTTCCCATGCTGGCATCTCAGCATACCCAGGCCTGTCTCCCGGTCTCCCTGCCACTCAGTGACATGTACAGGTGAGTGGCACTCCTTTCCCATGCTGGCATCTCAGCATACCCAGGCCTGTCTCCCGGTCTCCCTGCCACTCAGTGACATGTACAGGTGAGTGGCACTCCTTTCCCACGCTGGCACCTCAGCATACCCAGGCCTGTCTCCCGGTCTCCCTGCCACTCAGTGACATGTACAGGTGAGTGGCACCCCTTTTCCACGCTGGCACCTCGGCATACCCAGGCCTGTCTCCCGGTCTCCCTGCCACTCAGTGACATGTACAGGTGAGTGGCACCCCTTTTCCACGCTGGCACCTCGGCATACCCAGGCCTGTCTCCCGGTCTCCCTGCCACTCAGTGACATGTACAGGTGAGTGGCACTCCTTTCCCACGCTGGCACCTCGGCATACCCAGGCCTGTCTCCCGTTCTCCCTGCCACTCAGTGACATGTACAGGTGAGTGGCACTCCTTTCCCACGCTGGCATCTCAGCATACCCAGGCCTGTCTCCCGGTCTCCCTGCCACTCAGTGACATGTACAGGTGAGTGGCACCCCTTTTCCACGCTGGCACCTCGGCATACCCAGGCCTGTCTCCCGGTCTCCCTGCCACTCAGTGACATGTACAGGTGAGTGGCACTCCTTTTCCACGCTGGCACCTCGGCATACCCAGGCCTGTCTCCCGGTCTCCCTGCCACTCAGTGACATGTACAGGTGAGTGGCACTCCTTTCCCACGCTGGCACCTCTGTATACCCAGGCCTGTCTCCCGGTCTCCCTGCCACTCAGTGACATGTACAGGTGAGTGGCACCCCTTTTCCACGCTGGCACCTCGGCATACCCAGGCCTGTCTCCCGGTCTCCCTGCCACTCAGTGACATGTACAGGTGAGTGGCACTCCTTTTCCACGCTGGCACCTCGGCATACCCAGGCCTGTCTCCCGGTCTCCCTGCCACTCAGTGACATGTACAGGTGAGTGGCACTCCTTTTCCACGCTGGCACCTCGGCATACCCAGGCCTGTCTCCCGGTCTCCCTGCCACTCAGTGACATGTACAGGTGAGTGGCACTCCTTTTCCACGCTGGCACCTCGGCATACCCAGGCCTGTCTCCCGGTCTCCCTGCCACTCAGTGACATGTACAGGTGAGTGGCACTCCTTTTCCACGCTGGCACCTCGGCATACCCAGGCCTGTCTCCCGGTCTCCCTGCCACTCAGTGACATGTACAGGTGAGTGGCACTCCTTTTCCACGCTGGCACCTCGGCATACCCAGGCCTGTCTCCCGGTCTCCCTGCCACTCAGTGACATCTACAGGTGAGTGGCACTCCTTTCCCACGCTGGCACCTCGGCATACCCAGGCCTGTCTCCCGGTCTCCCTGCCACTCAGTGACATGTACAGGTGAGTGGCACTCCTTTTCCACGCTGGCACCTCGGCATACCCAGGCCTGTCTCCCGGTCTCCCTGCCACTCAGTGACATGTACAGGTGAGTGGCACTCCTTTCCCACGCTGGCATCTCAGAATACCCAGGCCTGTCTCCCGGTCTCCATGCCACTCCGTGACATGTACAGGTGAGTGGCACTCCTTTTCCACGCTGGCACCTCGACATAACCAGGCCTGTCTCCCGGTCTCCCTGCCACTCAGTGACATGTACAGGTGAGTGGCACTCCTTTCCCACGCTGGCATCTCAGCATACCCAGGCCTGTCTCCCGGTCTCCCTGCCACTCAGTGACATGTACAGGTGAGTGGCACTCCTTTCCCACGCTGGCACCTCTGTATACCCAGGCCTGTCTCCCGGTCTCCCTGCCACTCAGTGACATGTACAGGTGAGTGGCACTCCTTTTCCACGCTGGCACCTCGGCATACCCAGGCCTGTCTCCCGGTCTCCCTGCCACTCAGTGACATGTACAGGTGAGTGGCACTCCTTTTCCACGCTGGCACCTCGGCATACCCAGGCCTGTCTCCCGGTCTCCCTGCCACTCAGTGACATGTACAGGTGAGTGGCACTCCTTTTCCACGCTGGCACCTCTATATACCCAGGCCTGTCTCCCGGTCTCCCTGCCACTCAGTGACATGTACAGGTGAGTGGCACTCCTTTCCCACGCTGGCATCTCAGAATACCCAGGCCTGTCTCCCGGTCTCCCTGCCACTCAGTGACATGTACAGGTGAGTGGCACTCCTTTCCCACGCTGGCACCTCTGTATACCCAGGCCTGTCTCCCGGTCTCCCTGCCACTCAGTGACATGTACAGGTGAGTGGCACTCCTTTTCCACGCTGGCACCTCGGCATACCCAGGCCTGTCTCCCGGTCTCCCTGCCACTCAGTGACATGTACAGGTGAGTGGCACTCCTTTTCCACGCTGGCACCTCGGCATACCCAGGCCTGTCTCCCGGTCTCCCTGCCACTCAGTGACATGTACAGGTGAGTGGCACTCCTTTTCCACGCTGGCACCTCGGCATACCCAGGCCTGTCTCCCGGTCTCCCTGCCACTCAGTGACATGTACAGGTGAGTGGCACTCCTTTCCCACGCTGGCACCTCTGTATACCCAGGCCTGTCTCCCGGTCTCCCTGCCACTCAGTGACATGTACAGGTGAGTGGCACTCCTTTCCCACGCTGGCATCTCAGAATACCCAGGCCTGTCTCCCGGTCTCCCTGCCACTCAGTGACATGTACAGGTGAGTGGCACTCCTTTTCCACGCTGGCACCTCTGTATACCCAGGCCTGTCTCCCGGTCTCCCTGCCACTCAGTGACATGTACAGGTGAGTGGCACTCCTTTCCCACGCTGGCATCTCAGAATACCCAGGCCTGTCTCCCGGTCTCCCTGCCACTCAGTGACATGTACAGGTGAGTGGCACTCCTTTCCCACGCTGGCACCTCTGTATACCCAGGCCTGTCTCCCGGTCTCCCTGCCACTCAGTGACATGTACAGGTGAGTGGCACTCCTTTCCCACGCTGGCACCTCTGTATACCCAGGCCTGTCTCCCGGTCTCCCTGCCACTCAGTGACATGTACAGGTGAGTGGCACTCCTTTTCCACGCTGGCACCTCGGCATACCCAGGCCTGTCTCCCGGTCTCCCTGCCGCTCAGTGACATGTACAGGTGAGTGGCACTCCTTTCCCACGCTGGCACCTCGGCATACCCAGGCACCAGTGAGTTGTCCCAGTTCCATTCCACACTTGATTTCATTGCAAACTTTTCGGAGAGTAGTAACTTTGGGGCGAAAGCCAGATTGGAATTGGTGAAGGAAATTTGTGCGTGCGTGTGTGGGTGTGGAGACACTGTGTGCGTGAATGTGTGTAAGTGTGGGGGGGACACGGCATTTGTGTGTGTCTGTGGGGGGGGCACACTGTTTTTGTGAGACTGTGTGTGTGTGTGTGTGTGTGTGAGACTGTGTGTGTGTGTGTACACTGTGTATGTGTTTGACACAGCGTCTCCCGTCACAAACACATTTTTCCATGACTTTGGATAGGATTGGGAGAAAAGAAATTGGCCTGTAGTTTGAGACCATGTTTTTGTCCCCACTTTTGAAGATTGTAACAACTCAGGCAGTTTTCCAGGTCTTAGGCCCGGGCCATAGAGATGTGGGGAGAGCGGAGGCGCGCTAACGCTGAGGCACGCTAACGCTGAGGCTCGCCTGCTTCAGTCAGCGCGATTGCACAGACTTGCAGGCGAGCCAGTGTGCGCGAAGGGAGCTGGGGGGAGGTGGTTGGAGGCGGGGCAGTGACGTCGCTGGGCCAATCGCCCGCGACGCACTGACGTCAATGTCACGGCGCCGACGTCACAGCGTCGTGACGTTGACGCTGCTTCAGGCTGATTGGATGTTTTCAGCCAACAGCGCGCTGAAAAACAGCTTGGCGCTCGGCTGAAAACTCCAAAGCCTGAGCACGCCTGCGGACGCTCGCGTGAGCCCCCTCTCAAGGCATCCTCATTGAGGATGCAGGTGTGGCGAAAATGGGGGGTAATCAGCGCATTAATAAAGGCAGTGGGCTCGGCTGGTTACCCCTATTTCGTATTGGGGGTGAAGGGGTTAATATTATATGCTGTTCCCCTTTTAAGACTGCTAATTTAGGAACGGAGAAAGCCAGCACCCTGATTTTTGGGGTGCCGTCTCAGTGTAATCCCCCCAAGTACACACATATTAAAAATATAACTTTGTCATAAGGGAAACATATATTTTTGATGAAGTGCCTGTCTGGTGCAGTTAATATGTACCGGCAGGATGCTGTTTTTTTTCTGCCTGCCTTTGTTTTGTTTACCAGAACCAAATGTGTTGACACCTATGAGCTGGGTTACTTGCCTATGCAAGCTTCAAAGCTAGCCTGCTAGGCCCACAGCTGTAAGTCTCTCTGGAAGTTGCATATCAAAAGACCCCAGATTCATAAAGTGTCACTTAATCAGGATGTTTCTGAGTAGCAGATCCTGTTACTCATCCTGGCTATTTCACACCTTGGGACCAAACTCCAGACGTTGCGTCCCCAGAAATGAGTGGCCCCTTTTTACGTAGCAGTGCTACCAAGCTGCTTACTGAGCATGCTCAGAGTTACCTGAGCTGGCTGTAGGATTTGCCCATGTGACATGGCAGGTTCTGATAGGAGGAAGATAATTCCTTGCCAATGGGATGAGCCTAATGTAACACTTCACAGGCCCTTGTCCTTAAAAAGGCCTGTACCCCTCATTCCTGTGTTACTCCTGTGTTGTTGTTGTTCCTGTGTTGTTCCTGCTGTTATCCCTGTTGTTGCTGTTGCTGTTACCTGATTTCTTCAAGTGGATAAGACCTAAGTACAGCGGCTACGATTCCAGAACGCAAGGGGTTAAAAAACATCGCAACAAGGAAACTTGCCCTGCTTCAGGATTGCGTTAGCCCTGGGGATCCAGCAAATCCCAGAGAACCAGAAAGGACTTTGCACATTCACAGAAGGATTGGACTGGGGCTATGTATTTGGCAATTTGCAAAAGGACTACATTTTAAAGGACAATCTTCTGGTGCTTTGCACCTTTCTGGACATTATCCTCTGTTTCTCTACCCGTGAGTGTAATTATTAAGTATATTCTGCAGTTGTCGTGTGTTCGCCTATCAAGGGAATAAATCTCAGTTTATTTTGCTCAACCTGTTCTGCTCAATCAGGACCCACGAAATATAAATGTGTTATTAAGCGCGTCTCCCGTCACAGGCGTTTAAAACTGGTGGCAGCTGGTGAGATACTGATTGAGCCTATATTGCAGTGTTCTGCGATATAGTGAGGACCTTGCAGATTGCAAGCTCCTCAGACAAGTGGCAACTTACACACACTTCCAAAGAAGCACGAGATAATTCACTGGTCTCTGGACCTATACCCCAGTGGCACCATGAGTCCACGCTCAGGAAGGTTTTGTACCTGGAACCGGGCGCAGATAGTGGAGAGATGTGTGGGGTACGGGTTCACAACAGACGGTCGGTCAAAGAGTCAGCTGGAGGAGGATTTAGAAGAATATGAGGGCAGGATGGCCCCGCCAGCAGACAGTTCTCAGCCCGGAGTGCAGGAGATTTCTCCAGCTCCGGGGCTGCAAGGAGAGGGGAAGGATGTCAGTGACCGCCTGGAAGAGAGTGGCGTTGTGCCAGGGGGTGCAGATGGATCAGTCGCTGCGGCGACCGGACTTGCTACCTCTGGACTCATTGCACTCCTCACTTCCTGGGGAGAAGGGCTTAGCTATGAACAGCGACTCGAGCTCCTGTCGACAGCGCTTGGAAGGCCCCCTCACTCCCACCTTGTCAGCGGGGAACAGGACGTTCCCAGAGTAACTGCTGTGGAAGCCGCAGAGCCAGCAAATGAAGATGTAACCAGCAGAGCCTTGGTGAGCAACGCAGCAGTCCCCAGAGAGGCAGCCATTCCGGCTAGGGGGGACCAGTCTGCACCTCAGCGGACTCCCAAACATACAGTGGGCAGCGACACGTCCTATACTGGGGAGTTCAAGCTTGAGAGACGGTGCTATCATTGCCACAAGGTGGGCCACATCCGGCCACATTGCCTGGACCGTGAGCGGTCTGGGGGACCCCATCAGGGGCAACGTTCACAAGCTGCAGGGCCAGTAACCCAGCTTGGGCTGGCCCACACAGAGCACAGCCATGGAGCCACAACCAAGAGGGATGTCCCAGGCAGATGCTGCTTTTGTCACCTCAGAGCCAGCAGCAGTGAGCAGAGGATGTCCAAGTGCATCAGTCGAGATGCAGCCTGCTGATGTCCTGAGCAGGCACCCACGGAGGGTTACCTTTGGTGACCGGCAAGCAGGGAGCTTGCCAGATTTGGGTGCTGCTGTTATTCTGGTGCAGCCAGAAGATTTGCTCCCGGGCACCGGGCTGCAAAGAACCATGCCTGATGGAGGGCTGCGGTCCTTACAGGGTGCCCAGATCATTTTGGATGGGGGTGCCAATCATGGCATGAGGGAGGTGGGGGTTTTGTCCAGGGAAACTGCTGAGGTGCGCCTTAGCAATAACCTGGAGCCTGTGATCTGTGTGGTTGCTGCGGAATTGCCTGCTGTTGCGGCGATTCCTAAGAGCCTGTCATCAGGAATCACAGCAGAATCAACCTCTGTCCCCCTGCATTTGGGACCAACGGTTCCAGTGGCCTCTGCGGAGACCAGACAGGTAAGCCAGACTACTGAGTCGCGACCAGTGACTGACTTACTGTTCCCTTTACCTGTTCCTGTTACCCCTGACTTAGAGACTAAGGGTGGGTGGTTAGAATTAGGGACAGCAGATAGGGATGCGGTGAAAGCTGACCCCAGCTTAGAAGGTATGGGACTGCGGGCGTCCGAGTCCTGGGAAAGTGGGGGGTCAGACCACAGGCTGTGGCACCGCGGCCTCTGGGGTAGGGAGCCAGGTTCTACCGGGTTAGCCAGGGGCTGGACAGGTAGAAGACGGTTAGTGGGACCCAGGGAGGGTAGGCAGCAAGTGTTGCAGGTAGCCTTCCCCAGTCCGCTAGTGGGGCATCAGGGGGTCACTCACATGAGAACCCAGCTGTTGCAGCTTTACTTCTGGCCGGAGGCAGCAGGGGCAGTGGCAGACTTTGGCCACCCCTGGGACGCCTGCCAGCCAGAGGGTAAAGCGGGTGATTATGTGCAGATGCTCCTGAACCTGTTACCAGGAATGGGGAACATGTTTCAGGAAGTAGCTCAGGCAGTGCCAGGCCTCTTAGGTAGGATAGGGTTTCCTAGGGGTTCCTAGTTGAGCTAGGGGCCCTGGGAGGTATGCAGGCAGGGGCAGAAGCCAGGGCTAGAGTAGAGCAGCCTAGGGTCCTGTTCTCAGACAAGCTGGGCAGGGCACATAGTACAGATCAGCCTGTGCTTCCAGGTGATCTGCATCCTCTGCATAAGAATATCTATGGAGTATCAGCAGAGGTGGCAGACCGTGTAGAGAGGAAGGCAAAGGGGGAGTCAGTCTTCAGCCTTCAGAATGGCCTCTGCGAGTTTGTCAATGTGCCATTCGGGATGAGGAATGCTCTGGCTACCTCCCACCGCCTGGTCAGGAGGGCACTAGAGAGAGTGCAGAGGTATGTGGGGACATATAGGGAGAGGATAGTTGGCTTCATGCAGATCAGTGGTTGGTATCCAGGACAGGTAGCAGCAGTGCTAGCCAGGGTTAGGGAGACAGGGAGGACCAAAGTCTATCACATCAATATGCTCAAGGAGGACATAGCTCTGCCAGATCTCCTAGGGGAGGCTAGGCAGGGAGGTACCATAGAGCAGGTTGAGATAGGGGCTCAGCTGAGTGTCAGGCAGAGAGCAGATGCCAGGGCTATGCTAGCGCAGTATAGGGCTCTGTTCACGGACAAGCCAGGGAGGACACACATCACTGAGCACCCAGTGCTTACAGGGGATCTGAGACCTCTGCATAAGCACGCTTATAGAGTGTCAGCAGAGGTGAAGGGCAGTATAGAGAGGGAGATGGAGGAGATGCTGGCCCTAGGGGTAATTGTACCATCCCAGAGCCCTTGGGCTTGTCCGGTAGTCCTAGTGCCTAAGAAGGATGGGACCACCCGGTTCTGTGTGGACTACTGGCAGCTCAATGCAGGGACGGTTTCAGATGCCTACCCCATGCCCCGCATGGATGAGTTGCTGGATGAACTCGCGGGGGCAAGGTATCTGACCACCAGGGATCACAGTAAAGGGTACTGGCAGATCCCTTTGACCCAGGAGGCTAGGGAGAAGTCGGCTTTCATCACCCCAAGTGGCCTCTATGAGTTCTTAGTGATGCCATTTGGGATGAAGAATGCACCGGCTACCTTCCAACGCCTGGTCAATTGTTTGCTAGACGGCATGCAAGGGTTTGCAAGGGGTTATCTGGATGATATTGCTGTGTTCAGTAACTCCTGGGAATCACACTTAGTGCATGTAGCTGCGGTGCTAGCCAGGATTAGGGAGGCAGGTCTCACCTTAAAACCCACCAAGTGCTTAGTAGGGATGGCTGAAGTCTTATACCTGGGGCATAGGGTGGGTGGAGGGCACCTCAAGCCAGAACCAGCTAAGGTAGAGGCAGTAGTGCAGTGGCCCGCTCCCAAAACCAAGAAGCAGAGCATGGCTTTCCTAGGCACTGCAGGCTACTATAGGAAGTTTGTTCCCCAGTATAGTGCCATTGCTAAACCCCTGACTGACTTGACCCAGAAGCGACTGTCTGTGCTGGTAGTCTGGTCTCCAGCCTGGGAAAAAGCATTTCAGGCTTTGAAGACTGCACCCATCCTTGCCGCTCCAGATTATCCCAACAAGTTTCTGGAGCAGACTGATGCCTCAGACTTTGGCATTGGTGCTGTGCTCAGCCAGGTGGGGGAGGAGGTCAGGGAACCTCCAATGATGTTTCTGGGCCGCAAGCGACTGCCCAGAGAAGGGGCATATGGCACTATTGAGAAGGAGTGTCTGGCCATAGTATGGGCTCTAAAGAAGCTACAGCCCTCTCGGTATGGCAGACACTGCACTGTTATCACTGACCATAACCCCCTAAGTTGGTTGCAGAGGGTGTCGGGAGAGAATGCCAAGCTCCTGCGCTGGAGCCTTGCCTTGCAAGAATGTGACTTCACCATTCAGCACAAGGAAGGCAGTGAGAATGGGAGCGCTGATGGCCTCTCCCGACAGGACCATCCCCAAGACCTAATGACTTCAAAAACCCTCAGGTCAGCCCAACCACCAGAGGAGGTGGCCAGGGCAAACCTTGGGCTTTGAGTGGGGGAGGTGTGGCGAAAATGGGGGGTAATCAGCGCATTAATAAAGGCAGTGGGCTCGGCTGGTTACCCCTATTTCGTATTGGGGATGAAGGGGTTAATATTATATGCTATTCCCCTTTTAAGACTGCTAATTTAGGAATGGAGAAAGCCAGCACCCTGATTTTTGGGGTGCCGCCTCAGTGTAATCCCCCCAAGTACACACATATTAAAAATATAACTTTGTCATAAGGGAAACATATATTTTTGATGAAGTGCCTGTCTGGTGCAGTTAATATGTACCGGCAGGATGCTGTTTTTTTTCTGCCTGCCTTTGTTTTGTTTACCAGAACCAAATGTGTTGACACCTATGAGCTGGGTTACTTGCCTATGCAAGCTTCAAAGCTAGCCTGCTAGGCCCACAGCTGTAAGTCTCTCTGGAAGTTGCATATCAAAAGACCCCAGATTCATAAAGTGTCACTTAATCAGGATGTTTCTGAGTAGCAGGTCCCGTTACTCATCCTGGCTATTTCACACCTTGGGACCAAACTCCAGACGTTGCGTCCCCAGAAATGAGTGGCCCCTTTTTACTTAGCAGTGCTACCAAGCTGCTTACTGAGCATGCTCAGAGTTACCTGAGCTGGCTGTAGGATTTGCCCATGTGACATGGCAGGTTCTGATAGGAGGAAGATAATTCCTTGCCAATGGGATGAGCCTAATGTAACACTTCACAGGCCCTTGTCCTTAAAAAGGCCTGTACCCCTCATTCCTGTGTTACTCCTGTGTTGTTGTTGTTCCTGTGTTGTTCCTGCTGTTATCCCTGTTGTTGCTGTTACCTGATTTCTTCAAGTGGATAAGACCTAAGTACAGCGGCTACGATTCCAGAACGCAAGGGGTTAAAAAACATCGCAACAAGGAAACTTGCCCTGCTTCAGGATTTCGTTAGCCCTGGGTATCCAGACCAATCCCAGAGAACCAGAAAAGACTTTGCACATTCACAGAAGGATTGGACTGGCTATTTATTTGGCAATTTGCAAATGGACTACGTTTTAAAGGACAATCTTCTGTTTTTTTTTGGCACCTTTCTGGACATTATCCTCTGTTTCTCTACCCGTGAGTGTAATTATTAAGTTTATTCTGCAGTTGTCGTGTGTTTGCCTATCAAGGGAATAAATCTCAGTTTATTTTGCTCAACCTGTTCTGCTCAATCAGGACCCACGAAATATAAATGTGTTATTAAGCACGTCTCCCGTCACAGCAGGGGCTCAGCGCAGATCGTCCGCACGCCTCAGCACGGCTTGTCCATCTATGGACGCAGCCTTAGGCTGCAGCCATGGAGAGGAACGCTGGAGAGGGCGCAGGTGGTCACTCGGCTTCTCCCCGCCACCTGCAGCAGGAGAGATCTGTGTCCTGCATGCAGAGGAGACGGGGAGGCGTGTCGGGGGGCGTGGCTGTGACATCACGGAGCTGGTTCGCCCTCATTGGGCGAGCCACTCACGTGACCCGGCCGCCGCGCATGATAACAGATTTTTCAAAGGCACATCTATGTGATAGCGCCACGCGTGTCGTCACGCGTCAAACTATTTCTTTGGCAATGGCTGGGGCACCAAGTCGTAGGAACCTAGATTGTAGTAAGTCGGGTCCGCATTGGCTGCTTAGTTTTAGTTTGAGGAGCGCTTGTGTAATCTCCTCTTCAGATACTGGGCCAAATTGAAAATTGTGGGCAGTGTTGGGAGGGGGTGGGACTGTAGGGGTACTCCCAGGATGAGATTCATGTTTGGGATTTGGGCTGCGTTTCGCTAATAAGTTAGTGGCGCACCCCACAAAGTAATCATTGAATGCGTTTGCAATGTCGGTGGGGTTTGTCAGAGTAATATCGCCCTTAGTGATATTGCTTGGGTGTTGATGGTTAGAAGACTGGAATATGTTGTTGATAACCTTCCAGAAGTGCACATTGTGCACGCGTTCCGCAGCCTGCTGTAGTGATTGGCAGAGTAACATTGTGCACGCGTACCGCAGCCTGCTGTAGTGATTGTCGGAGTAACATTGTGCACATGTTCCGCAGCCTGCTGTAGTGATTGTCGGAGTAACATTGTGCACATGTTCCGCAGCCTGCTGTAGTGATTGGCAGAGTAATATTGTGCACGCGTTCCGCAGCCTGCTGTAGTGATTGTCGGAGTAACATTGTGCACGTGTTCCGCAGCCTGCTGTAGTGATTGGCAGAGTAACATTGTGCACGCGTTCCGCAGCCTGCTGTAGTGATTGGCAGAGTAACATTGTGCTCATGTTCCGCAGCCTGCTGTAGTGATTGGCAGAGTAACATGGTGCACGCGTTCCGCAGCCTGCTGTGATTGGCAGAGTAACATTGTGCACGCGTTCCGCAGCCTGCTGTAGTGGTTGGCAGAGTAACATTGTGCACATGTTCCGCAGCCTGCTGTAGTGATTGTCGGAGTAACATTGTGCACATGTTCCGCAGCCTGCTGTAGTGATTGGCAGAGTAATATTGTGCACGCGTTCTGCAGCCTGCTGTAGTGATTGTCGGAGTAACATTGTGCAAGCGTTCCGCAGCCTGCTGTAGTGATTGGCAGAGTAATATTGTGCACATGTTCCGCAGCCTGCTGTAGTGATTGGCAGAGTAACATTGTGCACATGTTCCGCAGCCTGCTGTAGTGATTGGCAGAGTAACATTGTGCACATGTTCCGCAGCCTGCTGTAGTGATTGGCAGAGTAACATTGTGCACGCGTTCCGCAGCCTGCTGTAGTGATTGGCAGAGTAACATTGTGCACGCGTTCCGCAGCCTGCTGTAGTGATTGTCGGAGTAACATTGTGCACATGTTCCGCAGCCTGCTGTAGTGATTGTCGGAGTAACATTGTGCACATGTTCCGCAGCCTGCTGTAGTGATTGTCGGAGTAACATTGTGCACATGTTCCGCAGCCTGCTGTAGTGATTGGCAGAGTAACATTGTGCACGCGTTCCGCAGCCTGCTGTAGTGATTGTCGGAGTAACATTGTGCACATGTTCCGCAGCCTGCTGTAGTGATTGGCAGAGCAACATTGTGCACGCGTTCCGCAGCCTGCTGTAGTGATTGACGGAGTAACATTGTGCAAGCGTTCCGCAGCCTGCTGTAGTGATTGTCAGAGTAACATTGTGCAAGCGTTCCGCAGCCTGCTGTAGTGATTGGCAGAGTAACATTGTGCACGCGTTCCGCAGCCTGCTGTAGTGATTGGCAGAGTAACATTGTGCACATGTTCCGCAGCCTGCTGTAGTGATTGGCAGAGTAACATTGTGCAAGCGTTCCGCAGCCTGCTGTAGTGATTGTCGGAGTAACATTGTGCACATGTTCCGCAGCCTGCTGTAGTGATTGGCAGAGTAACATTGTGCACGCGTTCCGCAGCCTGCTGTAGTGATTGGCAGAGTAACATTGTGCACATGTTCCGCAGCCTGCTGTAGTGATTGGCAGAGTAACATTGTGCACGCGTTCCGCAGCCTGCTGTAGTGATTGGCAGAGTAACATTGTGCACGCGTTCCGCAGCCTGCTGTAGGGATTGGCAGAGTAACATTGTGCACGCGTTCCGCAGCCTGCTGTAGTGATTGGCAGAGTAACATTGTGCACGCGTTCCGCAGCCTGCTGTAGTGATTGATTGAGATCCCCGTTTAGTGCCAGTTACTTTGTAGCTTTTCCACATGACATCCCTAAGGCTGAGCTTATAGTGCAGGCTACATTGACGGCGACGCAATGGGTGATATCGCCGTCAAAAAAAGTTGTAATTCAGTGTTTGCGATGTCGCTGGCTGCAAGGGGCGGCGACGTCAGGCCGAGGCTCTGTGATTGGTTTATTGCAGCCACGTGGTGCGGCCGTCGCGGTAAATATCAATCTATTGACTTCAGCGATTATGGTCGCTGTGACGTGCCCACTATAGGCGCCCGTGACAGATTACATCTACTTGCTGTGCGACGTCGCTGTAGCCGGCACTATAAGCGCGGCCGAAGATGGTAGAGCGCTATACGGTCGGATGTAACCCATGGAGCTATTAAGTTGATTCTGTGGTAAGGTCAGCCACAAACTGCTGTGGGTTAAAGTTTCTAAATGTTCTAGTGAGGAGAACTTTAGGGCTTGATTGGGGCGGTTTAATTTTCCTTACACAGTACGCTATTGCATGGTCACTGAAAATGTCAGGAAGGTGCCAGAGGATTGGATTCTGCTGGTCTCACGGTAGCACAAGACTTTTAACACCATTTATATTTAAAGGGATCAGTCAATAGACAAAACACAATAATGAAATAAAATCGGATAAGACCTCGGAAACGCACAGAAATACAAAATACAGAGAATATACACACTTACTTTGGGTCTGGGAATAAAACTAGGCTTTCCTAGGTGCACGGCGCCTGCTTCAGCAAAGGCTGACCTTGTTCCCTCCACAGAGCTGGAATAAGCCTGGACCAGTAACCTTACCCCTCAGAACCAGTCCTCAGCTGGGCTAGGAATTCCCTGGGAACCTTACCGGCGTGTCACTGGGCCAGTAACCTTACCCCTCAGAACCAGTCCTCAGCTGGGCTAGGAATTCCCTGGGAACCTTACCGGCGCGTCACTGGGCCAGTAACCTTACCCCTCAGAACCAGTCCTCCGCTGGGCTAGGAATTCCCTGGGAACCTTACCGGCGCGTCACTGGGCCAGTAACCTTACCCCTCAGAACCAGTCCTCCGCTGGGCTAGGAATTCCCTGCGAACCTTACCGGCGTGTCACTGGGCCAGTAACCTTACCCCTCAGAACCAGTCCTCCGCTGGGCTAGGAATTCCCTGGGAACCTTACCGGCGTGTCACTGGGCCAGTAACCTTACCCCTCAGAACCAGTCCTCCGCTGGGCTAGGAATTCCCTGGGAACCTTACCGGCGCGTCACTGGGCCAGTAACCGTACCCCTCAGAACCAGTCCTCAGCTGGGCTAGGAATTCCCTGGGAACCTTACCGGTGCGTCACTGGGCCAGTAACCTTACCCCTCAGAACCAGTCCTCCGCTGGGCTAGGAATTCCCTGGGAACCTTACCGGCGCGTCACTGGGCCAGTAACCGTACCCCTCAGAACCAGTCCTCAGCTGGGCTAGGAATTCCCTGGGAACCTTACCGGCGCGTCACTGGGCCAGTAACCTTACCCCTCAGAACCAGTCCTCAGCTGGGCTAGGAATTCCCTGGGAACCTTACCGGTGCGTCACTGGGCCAGTAACCTTACCCCTCAGAACCAGTCCTCCGCTGGGCTAGGAATTCCCTGGGAACCTTACCGGCGCGTCACTGGGCCAGTAACCTTACCCCTCAGAACCAGTCCTCAGCTGGGCTAGGAATTCCCTGGGAACCTTACCGGCGCGTCACTGGGCCAGTAACCTTACCCCTCAGAACCAGTCCTCAGCTGGGCTAGGAATTCCCTGGGAACCTTACCGGCGCGTCACTGGGCCAGTAACCTTACCCCTCAGAACCAGTCCTCAGCTGGGCTAGGAATTCCCTGGGAACCTTACCGGCGTGTCACTGGGCCAGTAACCATACCCCTCAGAACCAGTCCTCCGCTGGGCTAGGAATTCCCTGCGAACCTTACCGGCGCGTCACTGGGCCAGTAACCTTACCCCTCAGAACCAGTCCTCAGCTGGGCTAGGAATTCCCTGGGAACCTTACCGGCGCGTCACTGGGCCAGTAACCTTACCCCTCAGAACCAGTCCTCCGCTGGGCTAGGAATTCCCTGGGAACCTTACCGGCGCATCACTGGGCCAGTAACCTTACCCCTCAGAACCAGTCCTCCGCTGGGCTAGGAATTCCCTGGGAACCTTACCGGCGCGTCACTGGGCCAGTAACCTTACCCCTCAGAACCAGTCCTCAGCTGGGCTAGGAATTCCCTGGGAACCTTACCGGCGCGTCACTGGGCCAGTAACCTTACCCCTCAGAACCAGTCCTCAGCTGGGCTAGGAATTCCCTGGGAACCTTACCGGCGCGTCACTGGGCCAGTAACCTTACCCCTCAGAACCAGTCCTCCGCTGGGCTAGGAATTCCCTGGGAACCTTACCGGCGCGTCACTGGGCCAGTAACCTTACCCCTCAGAACCAGTCCTCAGCTGGGCTAGGAATTCCCTGGGAACCTTACCGGCGCGTCACTGGGCCAGTAACCTTACCCCTCAGAACCAGTCCTCAGCTGGGCTAGGAATTCCCTGGGAACCTTACCGGCGTGTCACTGGGCCAGTAACCTTACCCCTCAGAACCAGTCCTCAGCTGGGCTAGGAATTCCCTGGGAACCTTACCGGCGCGTCACTGGGCCAGTAACCTTACCCCTCAGAACCAGTCCTCAGCTGGGCTAGGAATTCCCTGGGAACCTTACCGGCGCGTCACTGGGCCAGTAACCTTACCCCTCAGAACCAGTCCTCCGCTGGGCTAGGAATTCCCTGGGAACCTTACCGGCGCGTCACTGGGCCAGTAACCTTACCCCTCAGAACCAGTCCTCAGCTGGGCTAGGAGTTCCCTGGGAACCTTACCGGTGTGTCACTGGGCCAGTAACCTTACCCCTCAGAACCAGTCCTCAGCTGGGCTAGGAATTCCCTGGGAACCTTACCGGCGCGTCACTGGGCCAGTAACCTTACCCCTCAGAACCAGTCCTCAGCTGGGCTAGGAATTCCCTGGGAACCTTACCGGCGCGTCACTGGGCCAGTAACCTTACCCCTCAGAACCAGTCCTCCGCTGGGCTAGGAATTCCCTGGGAACCTTACCGGCGCGTCACTGGGCCAGTAACCTTACCCCTCAGAACCAGTCCTCAGCTGGGCTAGGAATTCCCTGGGTACCTTACCGGCGCGTCACTGGGCCAGTAACCTTACCCCTCAGAACCAGTCCTCAGCTGGGCTAGGAATTCCCTGGGAACCTTACCGGCGTGTCACTGGGCCAGTAACCTTACCCCTCAGAACCAGTCCTCAGCTGGGCTAGGAATTCCCTGGGAACCTTACCGGCGCGTCACTGGGCCAGTAACCTTACCCCTCAGAACCAGTCCTCAGCTGGGCTAGGAATTCCCTGGGAACCTTACCGGCGCGTCACTGGGCCAGTAACCTTACCCCTCAGAACCAGTCCTCAGCTGGGCTAGGAATTCCCTGGGAACCTTACCGGCGCGTCACTGGGCCAGTAACCTTACCCCTCAGAACCAGTCCTCCGCTGGGCTAGGAATTCCCTGGGAACCTTACCGGCGCGTCACTGGGCCAGTAACCTTACCCCTCAGAACCAGTCCTCCGCTGGGCTAGGAATTCCCTGGGAACCTTACCGGTGCGTCACTGGGCCAGTAACCTTACCCCTCAGAACCAGTCCTCAGCTGGGCTAGGAATTCCCTGGGAACCTTACCGGCGCGTCACTGGGCCAGTAACCTTACCCCTCAGAACCAGTCCTCCGCTGGGCTAGGAATTCCCTGGGAACCTTACCGGTGCGTCACTGGGCCAGTAACCTTACCCCTCAGAACCAGTCCTCAGCTGGGCTAGGAATTCCCTGCGAACCTTACCGGTGCGTCACTGGACCAGTCCCAAGGCGATGTGTACGCCTGAGAAGACTGAGAGAGACTCGCCCACACGTAGCCCCTTTTATGAACTACCGTCCCCTATGTTTTAACATGGATTCGAGCGTAAGAATATTTCCCACCAGCCAATCAGAGCAGGGCTGATGTGGCTGATGTCAGGGAAAGGGGCGTGGCTTTCTGCGGGGAAGACTGCAGACTGAGAGAACCAAAATGGCTGTTGGGGCTTTTTCCTCTGCCCCTACTTGCTACCAAATGGCCTGACACCTCTGACCTTTGAGGCCAGGTGGATAGGCAGACATTCTGGCTCATATGCAAATGCTTAGGCTGACTGCATAGCTTTTTATACATACAGTATAACCCCCTGTGAGCCATACTTTAATAAAGTATAAACCTTGGGGAACCTTATGTGTGGGAAATAAGTTGGGGATATCTGGGCTCGAAAAACAGGAGTCTGGGGGACACGGTGCAGCCCCAATGTAATTCACCCCGCGTACCCCCAAATAGTGCCTGCACGCCGGGGAGAATCAGGGAACCCCAGTAGCAGGGCCCCCCGAACTCGTGCAAAAAAAGGAATACATGTTCGCCGAAATATCCCATCTAAACCTTACACTCCCAAAATCTGAGGTTTCTACGACACGGGGAACCCCAAAAGCCCCTAAACAGGTCAGGTTTTTCTATACTTTACAGGGGACTTCCATAGCCCACAAACCCAATACAGGTTCTGGGGCACCTTGGCACTAGCTGGGGTACTCCCCATTACCCAGGGATTCCCTCAGCTACAGGGATACCTGTTCATCCCTGTGCCTCATTCACCTTTCTGAGCTGTGCTGAAGCAGGGTACCCTAGTGGTGAGTTGCGCTTGCATTTTCAAGGGGAGGTATTGCCAGAACAATGTGCTACATGTGTCCGAAAAGCAGGCATGATTCCCGTGCACATTTATAAGGGAGCCGACCGCTCCGGACCCCCACCCCCCAGCAATCCCTGCTTTACTGCGCGCCCGGGAAAAACACAAACATACCTTTATTACAGGTAACACAAGGTAAAGATACAATGTTACTGGGCCCAAGGGCTAACTCTTGGACCCTTATACACAGATCAGGCGTAACCAAAACGGGTTTAACTTTTATTTGAGAGCCTGGTCACCCCCTACCGTCACTAATATATCACATGGAAATATCCCTGTATACTCACTTGCATGTCTTGGACAGGTCTGCAACCCTGCCTTTCTCCATTATCACCCAGCATACAGCGCTTCCACTGCAGCAAGGGATTCTGGGAAATTACCCCTGGGCGGGGTGTTGTGGGGATGAGCTGTGGGCGGGTGCTGTGTGTCAGGCGGCTGAGGGGTGGGGGGGGCGGGTGCTGTGTGTCAGGCGGCTGAGGGGTGGGGGGGGGGCGGGTGCTGTGTGTCAGGCGGCTGAGGCGTTGGGGGGGAGGGTGCTGTGTGTCAGGCGGCTGAGGGGTGGGGGGGCGGGTGCTGTGTGTCAGGCGGCTGAGGGGTGGGGGGTGCGGGTGCTGTGTGTCAGGCGGCTGAGGGGTGGGGGGGGCGGGTGCTGTGTGTCAGGCGGCTGAGAGGTGGGGGGGGTGGGTGCTGTGTGTCAGGCGGCTGAGAGGTAGGGCGTTGAGGTGAGGAGCGGCGGATGGAGGGTGTGAGCAGCGGGTGGGGTGGGTGGTACCTGGCGGTCCCGCTTGGGTGGGTTTGCACTGATGTGGGTTTAGGGAGTTCGCTGCATGGCGTGTGTCTCTCGGTCAGAGGGACACGCGGTGTGAGGGCGAGGGCGTGTATAGCCGTGTTTGCGACGTCACCCCACCCTGCAGGCCAATCAGAGCGTGAGCCACCGCCAACCAATCGGCAACAACCACAGACAATGTTTTCTATATTATTATTATTCGCCTTCCAGCAGCGGGGAGGGAGACGCATGTAGACATTTCGGGTTTGAGGGCCCCCCCCCCCCTCCCGCTGGTTCTGATGCTTTCCGTCCCCTCTCTCTCTGCAGTTACAATCCGGACCTGGACTCGGACCCCTTTGGGGAGGAGGGAAGTTTGTGGTCTTTCAATTATTTCTTCTACAACCAGAAACTGAAGAGAATCGTTTTCTTTACCTGCCGCTCCATCAGGTAACCGCTTGTGACCCGATAATCACACGAGGGACACCCAAAATGCCGGTTTCATATACTTCCCCTACTTAAATAGCTGTGTGTCCACTGACCATTTCTGTGTACAGCTGCACGCACTGCGCTGCGCTCTAACAGCTGCCATATTGATAGTGTCACAGAGGTAGCAGAGCGAGCACTCATTTATATAAATGTGTTACAGGCAGTAATACAGTGAGAGTTACCGCTCGTTCTCACGCATGTCCTGGGCACAGAGTTATAACGTGTTACAGGCAGTAATACAGTGAGAGTTACCTCCCGTTCTCACGCGTGTCCTGGGCACAGAGTTATAACGTGTTACAGGCAGTAATACAGTGAGAGTTACCTCTCGTTCTCACGCGTGTCCTGGGCACAGAGTTATAACGTGTTACAGGCAGTAATACAGTGAGAGTTACCTCTCGTTCTCACGCATGTCCTGGGCACAGAGTTATAACGTGTGTTACAGTCAGTAATACAGTGAGAGTTACCTCTTGTTCTCACGCATGTCCTGGGCACAGAGTTATAACGTGTGTTACAGGCAGTAATACAGTGAGAGTTACTTCTCGTTCTCACGCGTGTCCTGGGCACAGAGTTATAACGTGTTACAGGCAGTAATACAGTGAGAGTTACCTCTCGTTCTCACGCATGTCCTGGGCACAGAGTTATAACATGTGTTACAGGCAGTAATACAGTGAGAGTTACCTCTCGTTCTCACGCATGTCCTGGGCACAGAGTTATAACGTGTTACAGGCAGTAATACAGTGAGAGTTACCTCTCGTTCTCACGCATGTCCTGGGCACAGAGTTATGACAACAGATACATTGTTACATTAAAAGATAAGAAGTAAATAAAAATAAAAAGTGCGCGCCGCATGCAGTGTGTGCGTGCGTGCCTGCCGCATGCAGTGTGTGCGTGCGTGCCTGCCGTATGCAGTGTGTGCGTGCCTGCCGCATGCAGTGTGTGTGTGCGTGCGTGCCTGCCGTATGCAGTGTGTGCGTACGTGCCTGCCGTATGCAGTGTGTGCGTGCCTGCCGTATGCAGTGTGTGCGTGCCTGCCGTATGCAGTGTGCGTGCGTGCCTGCCTGCCGTATGCAGTGTGTGCGTGCGTGCCTGCCGTATGCAGTGTGTGCGTGCGTGCCTGCCGTATGCAGTGTGTGCGTACGTGCCTGCAGTGTGTGCGTGCCTGCCGTATGCAGTGTGTGCGTGCCTGCCGTATGCAGTGTGTGCGTGCCTGCCGTATGCAGTGTGCGTGCGTGCCTGCCGTATGCAGTGTGCGTGCGTGCCTGCCGTATGCAGTGTGCGTGCGTGCCTGCCGTATGCAGTGTGCGTGCGTGCCTGCCGTATGCAGTGTGCGTGCGTGCCTGCCGTATGCAGTGTGTGCGTGCCTGCCGTATGCAGTGTGCGTGCGTGCCTGCCGTATGCAGTGTGTGTGTGCGTGCGTGCCTGCCGTATGCAGTGTGTGCGTGCCTGCCATATGCAGTGTGTGCCTGCCGTATGCAGTGTGTGCGTGCGTGCCTGCCGTATGCAGTGTGCGTGCGTGCCTGCCGTATGCAGTGTGCGTGCGTGCCTGCCGTATGCAGTGTGTGCGTGCGTGCCTGCCGTATGCAGTGTGTGCGTGCCTGCCGTATGCAGTGCGTGCGTGCCTGCCGTATGCAGTGTGTGCGTGCGTGCCTGCCGTATGCAGTGTGTGCGTGCCTGCCGTATGCAGTGTGTGCGTGCGTGCCTGCCGTATGCAGTGTGTGCGTGCGTGCCTGCCGTATGCAGTGTGCGTGCATGCCTGCCGTATGCAGTGTGTGCGTGCCTGCCATATGCAGTGTGTGCGTGCCTGCCGTATGCAGTGTGTGCGTGCCTGCCGTATGCAGTGTGCGCGCGTGCCTGCCGTATGCAGTGTGCGCGCGTGCCTGCCGTATGCAGTGTGCGCGCGTGCCTGCCGTATGCAGTGTGCGCGCGTGCCTGCCGTATGCAGTGTGCGTGCGTGCCTGCCGTATGCAGTGTGTGCGTGCGTGCCTGCCGTATGCAGTGTGTGCGTGCGTGCCTGCCCTATGCAGTGCGTGCGTGCCTGCCTGCCGTATGCAGTGTGTGTGTGCGTGCCTGCCGTATGCAGTGTGTGCGTGCGTGCCTGCCGTATGCAGTGTGTGCGTGCGTGCCTGCCGTATGCAGTGTGTGCGTGCGTGCCTGCCGTATGCAGTGCGTGCGTGCCTGCCCTATGCAGTGTGTGCGTGCCTGCCGTATGCAGTGTGTGCGTGCGTGCCTGCCGTATGCAGTGTGTGCGTGCGTGCCTGCCGTATGCAGTGTGTGCGTGCGTGCCTGCCGTATGCAGTGTGTGCGTGCGTGCCTGCCGTATGCAGTGTGTGCGTGCGTGCCTGCCGTATGCAGTGTGTGCGTGCGTGCCTGCCGTATGCAGTGTGTGCGTGCGTGCCTGCCGTATGCAGTGTGTGCGTGCCTGCCGTATGCAGTGTGTGCGTGCGTGCCTGCCGTATGCAGTGTGTGCGTGCGTGCCTGCCGTATGCAGTGTGTGCGTGCCTGCCGTATGCAGTGTGTGCGTGCGTGCCTGCCGTATGCAGTGTGTGCGTGCGTGCCTGCCGTATGCAGTGTGTGCGTGCCTGCCGTATGCAGTGTGTGCGTGCGTGCCTGCCGTATGCAGTGTGTGCGTGCGTGCCTGCCGTATGCAGTGTGTGCGTGCCTGCCGTATGCAGTGTGTGCGTGCCTGCCGTATGCAGTGTGCGTGCGTGCCTGCCGTATGCAGTGTGCGTGCGTGCCTGCCGTATGCAGTGTGTGCGTGCCTGCCGTATGCAGTGTGTGCGTGCCTGCCGTATGCAGTGTGTACGTGCTTGCCGTATGCAGAGTGTGCGTGCCTGCCGTTTGCAGTGTGTGCGTGCCTGCCGTATGCAGTGTGCGTGCGTGCCTGCCGTATGCAGTGTGTGGGTGCCTGCCGTATGCAGAGTGTGCGTGCGTGCCTGCCGTATGCAGTGTGTGCGTGCGTGCCTGCCGTATGCAGTGTGTGCGTGCCTGCCGTATGCAGTGTGCGTGCGTGCCTGCCGTAGGCAGTGTGTGCGTGCGTGCCTGCCGTATGCAGTGTGTGCGTGCGTGCCTGCCGTATGCAGTGTGTGCGTGCCTGCCGTATGCAGTGTGCGTGCGTGCCTGCCGTAGGCAGTGTGTGCGTGCGTGCCTGCCGTAGGCAGTGTGTGCGTGCGTGCCTGCCGTATGCAGTGTGCGCGTGCCTGCCGTATGCAGTGTGCGCGTGCCTGCCGTATGCAGTGTGCGCGTGCCTGCCGTATGCAGTGTGCGCGTGCCTGCCGTATGCAGTGTGCGCGTGCGTGCCTGCCGTATGCAGTGTGCGTGCGTGCCTGCCGTATGCAGTGTGTGCGTGCGTGCCTGCCGTATGCAGTGCGCGCGTGCCTGCCGTATGCAGTACGTGCGTGCCTGCCGTATGCAGTGTGCGCGTGCCTGCCGTATGCAGTGTGTGCGTGCCTGCCGTATGCAGTGTGCGTGCGTGCCTGCCGTATGCAGTGTGTGCCTGCCGTATGCAGTGTGCGCGTGCGTGCCTGCCGTATGCAGTGTGTGCCTGCCGTATGCAGTGTGTGCCTGCCGTATGCAGTGCGTGCCTGCCGTATGCAGTGTGTGCGTGCGTGCCTGCCGTATGCAGTTTGTGCGTGCGCGCCGTATGCAGTGTGTGCGTGCGTGCCTGCCGTATGCAGTGTGTGTGTGCGTGCCTGCCGTATGCAGTGTGCGTGCGTGCCTGCCGTATGCAGTGTGTGTGTGCGTGCCTGCCGTATGCAGTGTGCGTGCGTGCCTGCCGTATGCAGTGTGTGCGTGCCTGCCGTATGCAGTGTGCGTGCGTGCCTGCCGTAGGCAGTGTGTGCGTGCCTGCCGTATGCAGTGTGTGCGTGCGTGCCTGCCGTATGCAGTGTGCGTGCGTGCCTGCCGTATGCAGCGTGCGTGCGTGCCTGCCGTATGCAGTGTGTGCGTGCGTGCCTGCCGTATGCAGTGCGCGCGTGCCTGCCGTATGCAGTACGTGCGTGCCTGCCGTATGCAGTGTGCGCGTGCCTGCCGTATGCAGTGTGTGCGTGCCTGCCGTATGCAGTGTGCGTGCGTGCCTGCCGTATGCAGTGCGTGCCTGCCGTATGCAGTGTGCGCGTGCGTGCCTGCCGTATGCAGTGCGTGCCTGCCGTATGCAGTGTGTGCGTGCCTGCCGTATGCAGTGTGTGCGTGCGTGCGTGCGTGCCTGCCGTATGCAGTGTGTGCGTGCGTGCGTGCATACCTGCCGTATGCAGTGTGTGCGTGCCTGCCGTATGCAGTGTGTGCGTGCCTGCCGTATGCAGTGTGTGCGTGCCTGCCGTATGCAGTGTGCGCGTGCGTGCCTGCCGTATGCAGTGTGTGCGTGCCTGCCGTATGCAGTGTGCGCGTGCGTGCCTGCCGTATGCAGTGTGCGCGTGCCTGCCGTATGCAGTGTGCGTGCCTGCCGTATGCAGTGTGTGCGTGCGTGCCGTATGCAGTGTGCGCGTGCGTGCCTGCCGTATGCAGTGTGCGCGTGCCTGCCGTATGCAGTGTGCGTGCCTGCCGTATGCAGTGCGTGCGTGCGTGCGTGCCTGCCGTATGCAGTGTGCGCGTGCCTGCCGTATGCAGTGTGCGCGTGCGTGCCTGCCGTATGCAGTGTGTGTGTGTGCGTGCCTGCCGTATGCAGTGTGCGCGTGCGTGCCTGCCGTATGCAGTGTGTGTGTGTGCGTGCCTGCCGTATGCAGTGTGTGCGTGCCTGCCGTATGCAGTGTGTGCGTGCGTGCCTGCCGTATGCAGTGTGTGCGTGCGCGCCGTGTGCAGTGTGCGCGCCGTGTGTGTGTGTGTGTGTGTGCCGTGTGCGCATTCCACCTCCCCCTCTCCTCTCCTGTCTCCCTACCCCTCACCTCACTGATACCGGCTCTCTCCTCTCCTCAACCTCTCTCAGTGGGTACACGTACACTCGCTCTGATTATGGAGCGGAGCTAGACATGGATCTGGAGGAGGAGATGGAGGATGACGAGCACGGCACCATCGGAGGCGACAGGTCAGAAAACCCCTATAAACTCACAGGCACCCCTCCTCCTCCTCCTGTACATACAGGCGCTGGGTCACAGGCTCCCCTCCTCCTCCTCCTGTACATACAGGCGCTGGGTCACAGGCTCCCCTCCTCCTCCTCCTGTACATACAGGCGCTGGGTCACAGGCTCCCCTCCTCCTCCTCCTCCTGTACATACAGGCGCTGGGTCACAGGCTCCCCTCCTCCTCCTCCTCCTGTACATACAGGCGCTGGGTCACAGGCTCCCCTCCTCCTCCTCCTCCTCCTGTACATACAGGCGCTGGATCACAGGCTCCCTCCCTCCTCCTCCTCCTGTACATACAGGCGCTGGGTCACTAGCTCCCCTCCTCTTCCTCCTGTACATACAGGCGCTGGGTCACAGGCTCCCCTCCTCCTCCTGTACATACAGGCGCTGGGTCACAGGCTCCCCTCCTCCTCCTGTACATACAGGCGCTGGGTCACAGGCTCTCCTCCTCCTCCTCCTGTACATACAGGCGCTGGGTCACAGGCTCCCCTCCTCCTCCTCCTCCTGTACATACAGGCGCTGGGTCACAGGCTCCCCTCCTCCTCCTCCTGTACATACAGGCGCTGGGTCACAGGCTCCCCTCCTCCTCCTCCTCCTGTACATACAGGCGCTGGGTCACAGGCTCCCCTCCTCCTCCTCCTGTACATACAGGCGCTGGGTCACAGGCTCCCCTCCTCCTGTACATACAGGCGCTGGGTCACAGGCTCCCCTCCTCCTCCTGTACATACAGGCGCTGGGTCACAGGCTCCCCTCCTCCTCCTCCTCCTGTACATACAGGCGCTGGGTCACAGGCTCCCCTCCTCCTCCTCCTGTACATACAGGCGCTGGGTCACAGGCTCCCCTCCTCCTCCTCCTCCTGTACATACAGGCGCTGGGTCACAGGCTCCCCTCCTCCTCCTCCTGTACATACAGGCGCTGGGTCACAGGCTCCCCTCCTCCTCCTCCTCCTGTACATACAGGCGCTGGGTCACAGGCTCCCCTCCTCCTCCTCCTGTACATACAGGCGCTGGGTCACAGGCTCCCCTCCTCCTGTACATACAGGCGCTGGGACACAGGCTCCCCTCCTCCTCCTGTACATACAGGCGCTGGGTCACAGGCTCCCCTCCTCCTCCTCCTGTACATACAGGCGCTGGGTCACAGGCTCCCCTCCTCCTGTACATACAGGCGCTGGGTCACAGGCTCCCCTCCTCCTCCTGTACATACAGGCGCTGGGTCACAGGCTCCCCTCCTCCTCCTCCTGTACATACAGGCGCTGGGTCACAGGCTCCCCTCCTCCTCCTCCTGTACATACAGGCGCTGGATCACAGGCTCCCCCCCTCCTCCTCCTCCTGTACATACAGGCGCTGGGTCACAAGCTCCCCTCCTCTTCCTCCTGTACATACAGGCGCTGGGTCACAGGCTCCCCTCCTCCTCCTGTACATACAGGCGCTGGGTCACAGGCTCCCCTCCTCCTCCTGTACATACAGGCGCTGGGTCACAGGCTCCCCTCCTCCTCCTGTACATACAGGCGCTGGATCACTGGCTCCCCTCCTCCTCCTCCTCCTGTACATACAGGCGCTGGGTCACAGGCTCCCCTCCTCCTCCTCCTGTACATACAGGCGCTGGGTCACAGGCGCCCCTCCTCCTCCTCCTCCTGTACATACAGGCGCTGGGTCACAGGCTCCCCTCCTCCTCCTCCTCCTCCTCCTGTACATACAGGCACTGGGTCACAGGCTCCCCTCCTCCTCCTGTACATACAGGCGCTGGGTCACAGGCTCCCCTCCTCCTCCTGTACATACAGGCGCTGGGTCACAGGCTCCCCTCCTCCTGTACATACAGGCGCTGGGTCACAGGCTCCCCTCCTCCTGTACATACAGGCGCTGGGTCACAGGCTCCCCTCCTCCTCCTCCTGTACATACAGGCGCTGGGTCACAGGCTCCCCTCCTCCTCCTGTACATACAGGCGCTGGGTCACAGGCTCCCCTCCTCCTCCTGTACATACAGGCGCTGGGTCACAGGCTCCCCTCCTCCTCCTGTACATACAGGCGCTGGGTCACAGGCTCCCCCCCTCCTCCTCCTCCTGTACATACAGGCGCTGGGTCACAGGCTCCCCTCCTCCTACTCCTGTACATACAGGCGCTGGGTCACAGGCTCCCCTCCTCCTCCTCCTGTACATACAGGCGCTGGGTCACAGGCTCCCCTCCTCCTCCTCCTGTACATACAGGCGCTGGGTCACAGGCTCCCCTCCTCCTCCTCCTGTACATACAGGCGCTGGGTCACAGGCTCCCCTCCTCCTCCTCCTGTACATACAGGCGCTGGGTTACAGGCTCCCCTCCTCCTCCTCCTGTACATACAGGCGCTGGGTTACAGGCTCCCCTCCTCCTCCTCCTGTACATACAGGCGCTGGGTCACAGGCTCCCCTCCTCCTCCTCCTGTACATACAGGCGCTGGGTCACAGGCTCCCCTCCTCCTCCTGTACATACAGGCGCTGGGTCACAGGCTCCCCTCCTCCTCCTGTACATACAGGCGCTGGGTCACAGGCCCCCCTCCTCCTGTACATACATACGCTGGGTCACAGGCTCCCCTCCTCCTCCTCCTCCTGTACATACAGGCGCTGGGTCACAGGCTCCCCTCCTCCTCCTGTACATACAGGCGCTGGGTCACAGGCTCCCCTCCTCCTCCTCCTGTACATACAGGCGCTGGGTCACAGGCTCCCCTCCTCCTCCTGTACATACAGGCGCTGGGTCACAGGCTCCCCTCCTCCTCCTGTACATACAGGCGCTGGGTCACAGGCTCCCCTCCTCCTCCTGTACATACAGGCGCTGGGTCACAGGCTCCCCCCCTCCTCCTGTACATACAGGCGCTGGGTCACAGGCTCCCCTCCTCCTCCTCCTGTACATACAGGCGCTGGGTCACAGGCTCCCCCCCTCCTCCTGTACATAAAGGCGCTGGGTCAAAGGCTCCCCTCCTCCTCCTCCTGTACATACAGGCGCTGGGTCACAGGCTCCCCTCCTCCTCCTCCTCCTGTACATACAGGCGCTGGGTCACAGGCTCCCCTCCTCCTCCTCCTGTACATACAGGCGCTGGGTCACCAGCTCCCCTCCTCCTCCTCCTCCTGTACATACAGGCGCTGGGTCACAGGCTCCCCCCCTCCTCCTGTACATACAGGCGCTGGGTCACAGGCTCCCCTCCTCCTCCTCCTCCTGTACATACAGGCGCTGGGTCACAGGCTCCCCTCCTCCTCCTGTACATACAGGCGCTGGGTCACAGGCTCCCCTCCTCCTCCTCCTGTACATACATACGCTGGGTCACAGGCTCCCCCCCTCCTCCTCCTCCTGTACATACATACGCTGGGTCACAGGCTCCCCCCCTCCTCCTCCTCCTGTACATACAGGCGCTGGGTCACAGGCTCCCCTCCTCCTCCTCCTGTACATACAGGCGCTGGGTCACAGGCTCCCCTCCTCCTCCTCCTGTACATACAGGCGCTGGGTCACAGGCTCCCCTCCTCCTCCTCCTCCTGTACATACAGGCGCTGGGTCACAGGCTCCCCTCCTCCTCCTCCTGTACATACAGGCGCTGGGTCACCGGCTCCCCTCCTCCTCCTCCTCCTGTACATACAGGCGCTGGGTCACAGGCTCCCCCCCTCCTCCTGTACATACAGGCGCTGGGTCACAGGCTCCCCTCCTCCTCCTCCTCCTGTACATACAGGCGCTGGGTCACAGGCTCCCCTCCTCCTCCTCCTGTACATACAGGCGCTGGGTCACAGGCTCCCCTCCTCCTCCTCCTCCTGTACATACAGGCGCTGGGTCACAGGCTCCCCTCCTCCTCCTCCTGTACATACAGGCGCTGGGTCACAGGCTCCCCTCCTCCTCCTCCTGTACATACAGGCGCTGGGTCACAGGCTCCCCTCCTCCTCCTCCTGTACATACAGGCGCTGGGTCACAGGCTCCCCTCCTCCTCCTCCTCCTGTACATACAGGCGCTGGGTCACAGGCTCCCCTCCTCCTCCTCCTGTACATACAGGCGCTGGGTCACAGGCTCCCCTCCTCCTCCTGTACATACAGGCGCTGGGTCACAGGCTCCCCTCCTCCTCCTCCTGTACATACAGGCGCTGGGTCACAGGCTCCCCTCCTCCTCCTGTACATACAGGCGCTGGGTCACAGGCTCCCCTCCTCCTCCTCCTCCTGCACATACAGGCGCTGGGTCACAGGCTCCCCTCCTCCTACTCCTGTACATACAGGCGCTGGGTCACAGGCTCCCCTCCTCCTCCTCCTGTACAGACAGGCGCTGGGTCACAGGCTCCCCTCCTCCTCCTCCTGTACATACAGGCGCTGAGTCACAGGCTCCCCTCCTCCTCCTCCTGTACATACAGGCGCTGGGTCACAGGCTCCCCTCCTCCTCCTCCTGTACATACAGGCGCTGGGTCACAGGCTCCCCTCCTCCTCCTCCTCCTGTACATACAGGCGCTGGGTCACAGGCTCCCCTCCTCCTCCTCCTGTACATACAGGCGCTGGATCACAGGCTCCCCTCCTCCTGTACATACAGGCGCTGGGTCACAGGCTCCCCTCCTCCTCCTCCTGTACATACAGGCGCTGGGTCACAGGCTCCCCTCCTCCTCCTCCTGTACATACAGGCGCTGGGTCACAGGCTCCCCTCCTCCTCCTCCTCCTGTACATACAGGCGCTGGGTCACAGGCTCCCCTCCTCCTCCTGAACATACAGGCGCTGGGTCACAGGCTCCCCTCCTCCTCCTGTACATACAGGCGCTGGGTCACAGGCTCCCCTCCTCCTCCTCCTGTACATACAGGCGCTGGGTCACAGGCTCCCCTCCTCCTCCTCCTGTACATACAGGCGCTGGGTCACAGGCTCCCCTCCTCCTCCTCCTCCTGTACATACAGGCGCTGGGTCACAGGCTCCCCTCCTCCTCCTCCTGTACATACAGGCGCTGGGTCACAGGCTCCCCTCCTCCTCCTCCTGTACATACAGGCGCTGGGTCACAGGCTCCCCTCCTCCTCCTCCTGTACATACAGGCGCTGGGTCACAGGCTCCCCTCCTCCTCCTCCTCCTGTACATACAGGCGCTGGGTCACAGGCTCCCCTCCTCCTCCTCCTGTACATACAGGCGCTGGGTCACAGGCTCCCCTCCTCCTCCTGTACATACAGGCGCTGGGTCACAGGCTCCCCTCCTCCTCCTCCTGTACATACAGGCGCTGGGTCACAGGCTCCCCTCCTCCTCCTGTACATACAGGCGCTGGGTCACAGGCTCCCCTCCTCCTCCTCCTCCTGCACATACAGGCGCTGGGTCACAGGCTCCCCTCCTCCTACTCCTGTACATACAGGCGCTGGGTCACAGGCTCCCCTCCTCCTCCTCCTGTACAGACAGGCGCTGGGTCACAGGCTCCCCTCCTCCTCCTCCTGTACATACAGGCGCTGAGTCACAGGCTCCCCTCCTCCTCCTCCTGTACATACAGGCGCTGGGTCACAGGCTCCCCTCCTCCTCCTCCTGTACATACAGGCGCTGGGTCACAGGCTCCCCTCCTCCTCCTCCTCCTGTACATACAGGCGCTAGGTCACAGGCTCCCCTCCTCCTCCTCCTGTACATACAGGCGCTGGATCACAGGCTCCCCTCCTCCTGTACATACAGGCGCAGGGTCACAGGCTCCCCTCCTCCTCCTCCTGTACATACAGGCGCTGGGTCACAGGCTCCCCTCCTCCTCCTCCTGTACATACAGGCGCTGGGTCACAGGCTCCCCTCCTCCTCCTCCTCCTGTACATACAGGCGCTGGGTCACAGGCTCCCCTCCTCCTCCTGAACATACAGGCGCTGGGTCACAGGCTCCCCTCCTCCTCCTGTACATACAGGCGCTGGGTCACAGGCTCCCCTCCTCCTCCTCCTGTACATACAGGCGCTGGGTCACAGACTCCCCTCCTCCTCCTCCTCCTGTACATACAGGCGCTGGGTCACAGGCTCCCCTCCTCCTCCTGTACATACAGGCGCTGGGTCACAGGCTCCCCTCCTCCTCCTCCTGTACATACAGGCGCTGGGTCACAGACTCCCCTCCTCCTCCTCCTCCTGTACATACAGGCGCTGGGTCACAGGCTCCCCTCCTCCTCCTGTACATACAGGCGCTGGGTCACAGGCCCCCCTCCTCCTGTACATACATACGCTGGGTCACAGGCTCCCCTCCTCCTCCTCCTCCTCCTCCTGCACATACAGGCGCTGGGTCACAGGCTCCCCTCCTCCTCCTGTACATACAGGCGCTGGGTCACAGGCTCCCCTCCTCCTCCTGTACATACAGGCGCTGGGTCACAGGCTCCCCTCCTCCTCCTCCTCCTGTACATACAGGCGCTGGGTCACAGGCTCCCCTCCTCCTCCTCCTGTACATACAGGCACTGGGTCACAGGCTCCCCTCCTCCTCCTCCTGTACATACAGGCGCTGGGTCACAGGCTCCCCTCCTCCTCCTCCTGTACATACAGGCGCTGGGTCACAGGCTCCCCTCCTCCTCCTGTACATACAGGCGCTGGGTCACAGGCTCCCCTCCTCCTCCTCCTGTACATACAGGCGCTGGGTCACAGGCTCCCCTGTTCCTCCTCCTGTACATACAGGCGCTGGGTCACAGGCTCCCCTGTTCCTCCTCCTGTACATACAGGCGCTGGGTCACAGGCTCCCCTGTTCCTCCTCCTCCTGTACATACAGGCGCTGGGTCACAGGCTCCCCTCCTCCTCCTCCTCCTGTACATACAGGCGCTGGGTCACAGGCTCCCCTCCTCCTCCTCCTGTACATACATACGCTGGGTCACAGGCTCCCCCCCTCCTCCTCCTCCTGTACATACAGGCGCTGGGTCACAGGCTCCCCCCCTCCTCCTCCTCCTGTACATACAGGCGCTGGGTCACAGGCTCCCCTCCTCCTGTACATACAGGCGCTGGGTCACAGGCTCCCCTCCTCCTCCTCCTGTACATACAGGCGCTGGGTCACAGGCTCCCCTCCTCCTCCTCCTGTACATACAGGCGCTTGGTCACAGGCTCCCCTCCTCCTCCTGTACATACAGGCGCTGGGTCACAGGCTCCCCTCCTCCTCCTCCTGTACATACAGGCGCTGGGTCACAGGCTCCCCTCCTCCTCCTGTACATACAGGCGCTGAGTCACAGGCTCCCCTCCTCCTCCTCCTCCTGCACATACAGGCGCTGGGTCACAGGCTCCCCTCCTCCTCCTGTACATACAGGCGCTGGGTCACAGGCTCCCCTCCTCCTCCTGTACATACAGGCGCTGGGTCACAGGCTCCCCTCCTCCTCCTCCTGTACATACAGGTGCTGGGTCACAGACTCCCCTCCTCCTCCTGTACATACAGGCGCTGGGTCACAGGCTCCCCTCCTCCTCCTGTACATACAGGCGCTGGGTCACAGGCTCCCCTCCTCCTCCTCCTGTACATACAGGTGCTGGGTCACAGACTCCCCTCCTCCTCCTCCTGTACATACAGGTGCTGGGTCACAGACTCCCCTCCTCCTCCTGTACATACAGGCGCTGGGTCACAGGCTCCCCTCCTACTCCTGTACATACAGGCGCTGGGTCACAGGCTCCCCTCCTCCTCCTCCTGTACATACAGGCGCTGGGTCACAGGCTCCCCTCCTCCTCCTGTACATACAGGCGCTGGGTCACAGGCTCCCCTCCTCCTCTTCCTGTACATACAGGCGCTGGGTCACAGGCTCCCCTCCTCCTCCTGTACATCCAGGCGCTGGGTCACAGTCTCCCCTCCTCCTCCTCCTCCTGTACATACAGGCGCTGGGTCACAGGCTCCCCTCCTCCTCCTCCTGTACATACAGGCGCCGGGTCACAGGCTCCCCTCCTCCTCCTCCTCCTGTACATACAGGCGCTGGGTCACAGGCTCCCCTCCTCCTCCTCCTGTACATACAGGCGCTGGGTCACAGGCTCCCCTCCTCCTCCTGTACATACAGGCGCTGGGTCACAGGCTCCCCTCCTCCTCTTCCTGTACATACAGGCGCTGGGTCACAGGCTCCCCTCCTCCTCCTGTACATCCAGGCGCTGGGTCACAGGCTCCCCTCCTCCTCCTCCTCCTGTACATACAGGCGCTGGGTCACAGGCTCCCCTCCTCCTCCTCCTGTACATACAGGCGCTGGGTCACAGGCTCCCCTCCTCCTCCTCCTGTACACACATACGCTGGGTCACAGGCTCCCCTCCTCCTCCTCCTCCTCCTCCTGTACATACAGGCGCTGGGTCACAGACTCCCCTCCTCCTCCTCCTCCTCCTGCACATACAGGCGCTGGGTCACAGGCTCCCCTCCTCTTCCTCCTGTACATACAGGCGCTGGGTCACAGGCTCCCCTCCTCCTACTCCTGTACATACAGGCGCTGGGTCACAGGCTCCCCTCCTCCTCCTCCTGTACATACAGGCGCTGGGTCACAGGCTCCCCTCCTCCTCCTGTACATACAGGCGCTGGGTCACAGGCTCCCCTCCTCCTCCTGTACATACAGGCGCTGGGTCACAGGCTCCCCTCCTCCTCCTCCTGTACATACAGGCGCTGGGTCACAGGCTCCCCTCCTCCTCCTCCTGTACATACAGGCGCTGGGTCACAGGCTCCCCTCCTCCTCCTCCTGTACATACAGGCGCTGGGTCACAGGCTCCCCTCCTCCTCCTGTACATACAGGCGCTGGGTCACAGGCTCCCCTCCTCCTCCTCCTGTACATACAGGCGCTGGGTCACAGGCTCCCCTGTTCCTCCTCCTGTACATACAGGCGCTGGGTCACAGGCTCCCCTGTTCCTCCTCCTCCTGTACATACAGGCGCTGGGTCACAGGCTCCCCTCCTCCTCCTCCTCCTGTACATACAGGCGCTGGGTCACAGGCTCCCCTCCTCCTCCTCCTGTACATACATACGCTGGGTCACAGGCTCCCCTCCTCCTCCTCCTGTACATACAGGCGCTGGGTCACAGGCTCCCCTCCTCCTCCTCCTGTACATACATACGCTGGGTCACAGGCTCCCCCCCTCCTCCTCCTCCTGTACATACAAGCGCTGGGTCACAGGCTCCCCCCCTCCTCCTCCTCCTGTACATACAGGCGCTGGGTCACATGCTCCCCTCCTCCTCCTCCTGTACATACAGGCGCTGGGTCACAGGCTCCCTCCTCCTCCTCCTGTACATACAGGCGCTGGGTCACAGGCTCCCTCCTCCTGTACATACATTGCGCTGGGTCACAGGCTCCCCTCCTCCTGTACATACAGGCGCTGGGTCACAGGCTCCCCTCCTCTTCCTCCTCCTGTACATACAGGCGCTGAGTCACATGCTCCCCTCCTCCTCCTCCTGTACATCCAGGCGCTGGGTTACAGGCTCCCCTCCTCCTCCTCCTGTACATACAGGCGCTGGGTCACAGGCTCCCCTCCTCCTCCTGTACATACAGGCGCTGGGTCACAGGCTCCCCTCCTCCTCCTCCTGTACATACAGGCGCTGGGTCACAGGCTCCCCTCCTCCTCCTGTACATACAGGCGCTGAGTCACAGGCTCCCCTCCTCCTCCTGTACATACAGGCGCTGAGTCACATGCTCCCCTCCTCCTCCTGTACATACAGGCGCTGGTCACAGGCTCCCCTCCTCCTCCTCCTGTACATACAGGTGCTGGGTCACAGACTCCCCTCCTCCTCCTGTACATACAGGCGCTGGGTCACAGGGCTCCCCTCCTCCTCCTGTACATACAGGCGCTGGGTCACAGGCTCCCCTCCTCCTCCTCCTCCTGTACATACAGGCGCTGGGTCACAGGCTCCCCTCCTCCTCCTCCTGTACATACAGGTGCTGGTCACAGACTCCCCTCCTCCTCCTGTACATACAGGCGCTGGGTCACAGGCTCCCTCCTACTCCTGTACATACAGGCGCTGGGTCACAGGCTCCCCTCCTCCTCCTCCTGTACATACAGGCGCTGGGTCACAGGCTCCCCTCCTCCTCCTCCTGTACATACAGGCGCTGGGTCACAGGCTCACCTCCTCCTCTTCCTGTACATACAGGCGCTGGGTCACAGGCTCACCTCCTCCTCTTCCTGTACATACAGGCGCTGGGTCACAGGCTCCCCTCCTCCTCCTCCTGTACATACAGGCGCCGGGTCACAGGCTCCCCTCCTCCTCCTCCTCCTGTACATACAGGCGCTGGGTCACAGGCTCCCCTCCTCCTCCTGTACATACAGGCGCTGGGTCACAGGCTCCCCTCCCTCCTCCTGTACATACAGGCGCTGGGTCACAGGCTCCCTCCTCCTCCTGCACATACAGGCGCTGGTCACAGGCTCCCCTCCTCCTCCTCCTCCTGTACATACAGGCGCTGGGTCACAGGCTCCCCTCCTCCTCCTCCTCCTGTACATACAGGCGCTGGGTCACAGGCTCCCCCTCCTCCTCCTCCTCCTGTACATAACAGGCGCTGGGTCACAGGCTCCCCCTCCTCCTCCTCCTGTACATACAGGCGCTGGGTCACAGGCTCCCCTCCTCCTCCTCCTGTACATACAGGCGCTGGGTCACAGGCTCCCCTCCTCCTCCTCCTGTACACACATACGCTGGGTCACAGGCTCCCCTCCTCCTCCTCCTCCTCCTGTACATACAGGCGCTGGGTCACAGACTCCCCTCCTCCTCCTCCTCCTGTACATACAGGCGCTGGGTCACAGGCTCCCCTCCTCCTCCTCCTGTACATTCAGGCGCTGGGTCACAGGCTCCCCTCCTCCTCCTCCTCCTGTACATACAGGCGCTGGGTCACAGGCTCCCCTCCTCCTCCTCCTCCTGTACATACAGGCGCTGGGTCACAGGCTCCCCTCCTCCTCCTGTATATACAGGCGCTGGGTCACAGGCTCCCCTCCTCCTCCTCCTGTACATACAGGCACTGGGTCACAGGCTCCCCTCCTCCTCTCTGTACATACAGGCGCTGGGTCACAGGCTCCCCTCCTCCTCCTCCTGTACATACAGGCGCTGGGTCACAGGGCTCCCCTCCTCCTCCTCCTGTACATACAGGCGCTGGGTCACAGGCTCCCCTCCTCCTCCTGTACATACAGGCGCTGGGTCACAGGCTCCCCTCCTCTCCTCCTGTACATACAGGCACTGGGTCACAGGCTCCCCTCCTCCTCCTCCTGTACATACAGGCGCTGGGTCACAGGCTCCCCTCCTCCTCCTGTACATACAGGCGCTGGGTCACAGGCTCCCCTCCTCCTCCTCCTCCTGTACATACAGGCGCTGGGTCACAGGCTCCCCTCCTCCTCCTCCTCCTGTACATACAGGCGCTGGGTCACAGGCTCCCCTCCTCCTCCTCCTGTACATACAGGCGCTGGGTCACAGGCTCCCCTCCTCCTCCTCCTGTACATACAGGCGCTGGGTCACAGGCTCCCCTCCTCCTCCTCCTGTACACACATACGCTGGGTCACAGGCTCCCCTCCTCCTCCTCCTCCTCCTGTACATACAGGCGCTGGGTCACAGACTCCCCTCCTCCTCCTCCTCCTGTACATACAGGCGCTGGGTCACAGACTCCCCTCCTCCTCCTCCTCCTGTACATACAGGCGCTGGGTCACAGCTCCCCTCCTCCTCCTCCTGTACATACAGGCGCTGGGTCACAGGCTCCCCTCCTCCTCCTCCTCCTGTACATACAGGCGCTGGGTCACAGGCTCCCCTCCTCCTCCTCCTCCTGTACATACAGGCGCTGGGTCACAGGCTCCCCTCCTCCTCCTGTACATACAGGCGCTGGGTCACAGGCTCCCCTCCTCCTCCTGTACATACAGCGCTGGGTCACAGGCTCCCTCCTCCTCCTCCTGTACATACAGGCGCTGGGTCACAGGCTCCCTCCTCCTCCTCCTGTACATACAGGCGCTGGGTCACAGGCTCCCCTGTTCCTCCTCTGTACATACAGGCGCTGGGTCACAGGCTCCCCTCCTCCTCCTCCTGTACATACAGGCGCTGGGTCACAGGCTCCCCTGTTCCTCCTCCTGTACATACAGGCGCTGGGTCACAGGCTCCCTGTTCCTCCTCCTCCTGTACATACAGGCGCTGGGTCACAGGCTCCCCTCCTCCTCCTGTACATACAGGCGCTGGGTCACAGGCTCCCTCCTCCTCCTCCTGTACATACAGGCGCTGGTCACAGGCTCCCCTCCTCCTCCTGTACATACAGGCGCAGGGTCACAGGCTCCCCTCCTCCTCCTCCTGTACATACAGGCACTGGGTCACAGCTCCCCTCCTCCTCCTCCTGTACATACAGGCGCTGGGTCACAGGCTCCCCTCCTCCTCCTGTACATACAGGCGCTGGGTCACAGGCTCCCCTCCTCCTCCTCCTGTACATACAGGCGCTGGTCACAGGCTCCCCTCCTCCTCCTCCTCCTGTACATACAGGCGCTGGTCACAGGCTCCCCTCCTCCTCCTCCTGTACATACAGGCGCTGGGTCACAGGCTCCCCTCCTCCTCCTCCTGTACATACAGGCGCTGGTCACAGGCTCCCCTCCTCCTCCTCCTGTACACACACACGCTGGGTCACAGGCTCCCCTCCTCCTCCTCCTCCTCCTGTACATACAGGCGCTGGGTCACAGACTCCCCTCCTCCTCCTCCTCCTGTACATACAGGCGCTGGGTCACAGGCTCCCCTCCTCCTCCTCCTGTACATACAGGCGCTGGGTCACAGGCTCCCCCTCCTCCTCCTCCTGTACATACAGGGCGCTGGGTCACAGGCTCCCCTCCTCCTCCTCCTCCTGTACATACAGGCGCTGGGTCACAGCTCCCCTCCTCCTCCTCCTCCTGTACATACAGGCGCTGGGTCACAGGCTCCCCTCACTCCTCCTGTACATACAGGCGCTGGGTCACAGGCTCCCCTCCTCTCCTCCTGTACATACAGGCGCTGGGTCACAGGCTCCCCTCCTCCTCCTCCTGTACATACAGGCGCTGGGTCACAGGCTCCCCTGTTCCTCCTCCTGTACATACAGGCGCTGGGTCACAGGCTCCCCTCCTCCTCCTCCTGTACATACAGGCGCTGGGTCACAGGCTCCCCTGTTCCTCCTCCTGTACATACAGGCGCTGGGTCACAGGCTCCCCTTTCCTCCTCCTCCTGTACATACAGGCGCTGGGTCACAGGCTCCCCTCCTCCTCCTGTACATACAGGCGCTGGGTCACAGGCTCCCCTCCTCCTCCTCCTGTACATACAGGCGCTGGGTCACAGGCTCCCCTCCTCCTCCTGTACATACAGGCGCTGGGTCACAGGCTCCCCTCCTCCTCCTCCTGTACATACAGGCACTGGGTCACAGGCTCCCCTCCTCCTCCTCCTGTACCATACAGGCGCTGGGTCACAGGGCTCCCCTCCTCCTCCTGTACATACAGGCGCTGGGTCACAGGCTCCCCTCCTCCTCCTCCTGTACATACAGGCGCTGGGTCACAGGCTCCCCTCCTCCTCTCCTCCTGTACATACAGGCGCTGGGTCACAGGCTCCCCTCCTCCTCCTCCTGTACATACAGGCGCTGGGTCACAGGCTCCCCTCCTCCTCCTCCTGTACATACAGGCGCTGGGTCACAGGCTCCCCTCCTCCTCCTCCTGTACACACACACGCTGGGTCACAGGCTCCCCTCTCCTCCTCCTCCTCCTGTACATACAGGCGCTGGGTCACAGACTCCCCTCCTCCTCCTCCTCCTGTACATACAGGCGCTGGGTCACAGGCTCCCCTCCTCCTCCTCCTGTACATACAGGCGCTGGGTCACAGGCTCCCCTCCTCCTCCTCTGTACATACAGGCGCTGGGTCACAGGCTCCCCTCCTCCTCCTCCTCCTGTACATACAGGCGCTGGGTCACAGGCTCCCCTCCTCGCTCCTCCTCCTGTACATACAGGCGCTGGGTCACAGGCTCCCCTCCTCCTCCTGTACATACAGGCGCTGGGTCACAGGCTCCCCTCCTCCTCTCTGTACATACAGGCGCTGGGTCACAGGCTCCCCCTCCTCCTCCTGTACATACAGGCGCTGGGTCACAGGCTCCCCTCTCCTCCTCCTGTACATACAGCGCTGGGTCACAGGCTCCCCCTCCTCCTCCTCCTGTACATACAGGCGCTGGTCACAGGCTCCCCTGTTCCTCCTCCTGTACATACAGGCGCTGGGTCACAGGCTCCCCTGTCCTCCTCCTCCTGTACATACAGGCGCTGGGTCACAGGCTCCCCTCTCTCCTCCTCCTGTACATACAGGCGCTGGGTCACAGGCTCCCCTCCTCCTCCTCCTGTACATACATACGCTGGGTCACAGGCTCCCCTCTCCTCCTCCTCCTCCTGTACATACAGGCGCTGGGTCACAGCTCCCCTCCTCCTCCTCCTGTACATACATACGCTGGGTCACAGGCTCCCCCCTCCTCCTCCTCCTGTACATACAGGCGCTGGGTCACAGGCTCCCCGGCCTCCTCCTCCTGTACATACAGGACGCTGGGTCACAGGCTCCCCCCCTCCTCCTCCTCCTGTACATACAGGCGCTGGGTCACAGGCTCCCCCCTCCTCCTCCTCCTGTACATACAGGCGCTGGGTCACAGGCTCCCCTCCTCCTCCTCCCTGTACATACAGGCGCTGGGTCACAGGCTCCCCTCCTCCTCCTCCTGTACATACAGGCGCTGGGTCACAGGCTCCCCCTCCATCCTCCTCCTGTACATACAGGCGCTGGGTCACAGGCTCCCCTCCTCCTCCTCCTGTACATACAGGCGCTGGGTC
>NW_027455817.1:0-30338 GCF_040206685.1 Ascaphus truei
GTTTTGGCTGCTGGCCTTTCTTTGCTGGATTTAGTGGGTTTAGCCACTTTACCTGAAAAAGACCAGCAGGCCGAAATGTTGTAGTCTATGGCAGTGCAAGAGAAAACAGGTTGGGGGGGGGGGGGGGGGGTGGGTTCTCGCAAGGTCGCCGACCCATGGGTGAGGGTCCCCGGTGGAAACTAGTCCTGGACCCCGGGAAAGCTGTCTGTGGCCCATACAAGCTGAGTAACATGTAGAAAGGACACATGTATGTTCAGAATGAGTTAGCATGGTATTTTGAGAGGCATCATAGCAGGTCAGTGCAAGTCAGGGCAGAGCACTGCAAGGTCAGTCAATATGAGTATGAGGAAGGGTCCGATGGAGGAGTTGGAGGGTCCCAGAATATCTCTTAAAGCAGGGGTGTGCAAATCGAGGGGCGCGACATTTTCTTGGGAGGAGGGGCTCGGCGCTTACAGTGGCCCCTCGCTCTTCCCCACAGCATTTAAATTAAATGCCGGAAATCGCGCGCAAGTCCTCTGTAAGTTCCCTTTCCTTGTCTCCGGCGGCTTCTGGCGACAGCAACGTGGCGTCACATGATGTGGCATTGCCATAGCAACGTGATATCACATGACGTCGTTACATCAGAACGTCGGAGACAAGGTGGGGAGGGGGGGAGGGGGGGAGGGGGGAGCAGGGAAAAAGGTTGCGCAACCCTGTCTTAAAGCATTGTCTTGCATACAGATCAGAGGCCAAGAATGGATATGGATATCCGATGTGAAGCCGGAAATAAGACAGAAAAGACCGTTTCGGGAGAAGAAGGTGAGTGATGAAATAGCCGTCACTGTGTAACTCTTCCAATTACCTGCAACTTCATGCAGAGAAATAGCAACGCTTGTTTTTAACGTGTTAAGCGCCTAATGGGGAATTCAACTGCTGAGAGGTTAAGGGAGTTACTCACCAAACTCAGCGACGTTTCTGTGTCTCTGTGATAACTCCCCTAGGACATGCCTGAAAACCAGAGGTTACTCAATGTATTTTTGATAAATAGAAATATGACCTTCTGGGGAGGGGTACATAATGGGTACTGGGTCTGGTGAGGTGGGTATAACGGGTACTGGGCCTGGTGAGGTGGGTATAACAGGTACTGGGCCTGGGGAGGGGTGTATTACAGGGTACTGGGCCTGGGGAGGGGTGTATAACAGGGTACTGGGCCTGGGGAGGGGCGTATAACAGGGTACTGGGCCTGGGGAGGGGTGTATAACAGGGTACTGGGCCTTGGGAGGGTTGTATAACTGGGTACTGGGCCTGGGGAGGTGGGTATAACGGGTATTTGCCCTGTGGAGGGCGGTATAACGTGGTATTGCAGAGGGGGTATAAGTGGCACAGGAGCTCTTGCGATACAGAGTATCACTGTCCCTGGTTACAAACACTTCATGTCTCCTGCAGGTCAGGACACGCACGAAGGTGGTGCCCTTTGTGCCACCAGACGACGAGGCGGGCTACGAGGCGGACGACGAGGCATACGAAAAAGCGGGCGTCAAGTGGAACAATGAGGTGGGCTACAAGGCGGCCGAGGAGGCAGACGTGGTGTACGATGACCAAGGAGCATACGACAGGTGTGGCCGGATCTGCTGCTTCACCTTTTTTAGGCGGAGGAGAAGACCCCAGGAGCAGGTAGGAGAATACGAGAGGTGCGGACAGATCTGCTGCTTCACCTTTTTTAGGCGGAGAAGAAGCCGGGAGCAGGTAGCAGAGGAGCCAGGGCGTAGATACAGGGTATTCTAGGGGCCCTGAGTAGTTGGTTTGACCGCAGGAGAGGCAGATAAGATCAGGAAGGCTGCGGGAGGGGCAGGTACTAGAGGGAGATAGGGATATTGGGCGTGAGAGGGTGAGAGAGAACAAGGAGCAGGGCCGGAGCACGGGTTTCATGCGCCCGAGGCGAAACTTAAAATTTGTGCCCCAGTTGTATAAAAAATAACAAGATAAATAAAATAAAATAAACAGTGGCGTAGCTATCGGGACTGCAGGGGGTGCGACCGCACCCCAGCGCGACGCAAAATAAAAACAAAAGGGCGCCAAAATACTGGATAAAAAAAAAGAATAATAATTTTAAAAAAAAGATAAATAAATTAGAAATAATAAGAAAAAAAATAATAATGATTATTAATGCGCCCCTAGGACCTTTGCACGCTAGGCGACCGCCTAATGGCCGGCCGGCCCTGCGAGGTATGCGGGAGGAAAAGGGGTGAATGGGATAGATATGCAGGGGGATGGGGGAGCAGGTGAGTTATACACAGGGGCACAAGGGCCCCATCACCCACATCTCTATATACTGAGTGTGCCCCTGTGTATAACAACGCTGATCTGTGCTGCTCCATCTGATCTCACTGCGCAGTGATCCAGGGACCCTCCGATCGCCATTTAATGGGGTCAGGAAGGAATTTTTTCCCCCCATTGCACAGCAGGGGTTATGTTTCGCCTTCCTCTGGATCACAGCAACAAATTGCCCTTTGTGCATGAATTATCAGTGAGATCTTTATACACCCTGCATTGGTCTTCACTCCTTTGCTGCCGGAGGGGCCTGCAGTGCATTGCTCTGCGTGTTACTATATTGCTCTGCAATGTGCTGCAGGCCCCTACCAGCAAAGAGATTCATTATTTCAATAAAATACTCTCTTTAATCCAACCTATGTGTAGTGTCTTTTCTATCCGTTGTATCTATTGCTAACAGCTCAGTGATTCTTCCCCAGGTCATTGCACTAGTGTCACGCTGCCAAGCCGGGTGTGAGGGAGATTTATAGGGTCACATATACACTTCTGCCAAAACACGAGTGCAAACAGGAAGCCCCTCTGATCTCATATCTTTTATTACACAAAACGGTATCTAAAAAGGTAAAAAGAACATACATGGGATTCTGTTACAAATATCTCTCTAATTACAAACCAATTAGCAAATCATTCAGATTAGAGTCGAGCGAAAAGAAAGGGTTAAGTATCTCATGTACAGTATATGCAGTGCAGGCTGTTCTGCGCATTACATGCAGGGGACAACGTTTAGGGGATATAAGTAATGCTGATCTCAGGGCTGACCTGCTCTTCTGGCTGACCGGAGGACCTGCTCTTCTGGCTGACCGGCTTCCCTTCTTCCAGCTAACTGACCTGAATTGTGGCCCCTGTATCTCCCAATTAAACGTTTTATTGGCATATTCTTGTTTGACTCGTTCTATACAGACATTTTCTATATATTCATTGTGGGATTTGATAACATCTGTAAGATCTCTCAGAATATCACATTCTGTACGTTTGTGCTGAATATTTTTCCATTCTCAATTTACTTAATATTAGTTTTTGGCTTCAATTATTTATATCGAGCCCAAAATACCTTTATACAGGATGCTGTTCCCTTTATCCCACAAATGCTGCTTCATTAAAGCCCGTGGGTGGCACTTAATGCATTCTCAGACTTTTAGGCAACATCCCTAATTTCCAAACGTGGGATAAAATCTGTGCATATTTAAATGGTTAATTTTTCCATTTTTCCATTGTGACAAAATATCAATTTTCTCACTCAGACTACTAAATCCCTCCCCAAAAATATCCGTTTCACATAAAAGTGTGTGCGCGCGTCTCCTTCCGCCTAACTGGCACGTCGTCCTTACGGGCGCCACTCCTTGCAACTCCACGCTGCCCTCCAGTGGTAAAAGAAATAAGATACATTTACTGTACTCGTCTGGCAGCTGCTCCCGTATAAGGTGGGTAACTCTGTATTAGGGGTCTTGGTAGAGTATATTTTATACTTATGTCGGATAGATGAGAAAATAATATTCCTAACAGGTTATTGTGAGAGGCCTTGGATCTGATCCTATATGCACGCAGCCCTCGCCTCTCTGACCTTGAACACATACTTCAATCTGATTTTTTGAGACTTGAAACTGGATTTCCCAAAACAAACTGATTTTAAACACTGACAAGACTGTAACAATGGTATTTGGGACCAGAGCTAAATTGCTAAAGCTGCCAATGACAGAGCTTCAGATAAAAACCAGCTCTAATACCATCCTAGCCCCTGTTACTTGTTTGAAATATCTGGGCATATAGTTCAACTCCCATTTAACATTTGGGATGCACATTGATACCCTGACATCCAAATCCTATGCCAAACTAGGTGTACTTTACAGGAACAAATCCTCCCTAAGGCCCTCATGCAGTAAGCAGCGATAAGCCACTTATCACCAGTTTATAGCCAAAAAAGCCTACAGCGATTCAGAAAGCCCAGAGAAGCTGGCGATTAGAGCAAAAATAACCGGGGTTTTTTTGCCGGAAAATAAATAAATAAATAAAATCGGCAGACGCGCGGTGATAAGCCACTTTTCAGCACTGATCGCCAGTTTTTCAAACACGCTCAATTCTATAAGCCCTGATCAGCTTATTGCGGCTGATCGCCACTTTAAAATTGCTGTTTCTTCTCCAAATTGTCCCGCCACAAAAGTTGGCAAGAAGGTGGGGTGAAGCTGCGATGAAAATAACATGCATGTGTCCCAGAGCTGATATCCATTAATATCAGCACCAGAGACCCCCGGCATGAATCCGATGCATAAAAAATGCATTTACAGGCAACTTCATTACCGCCAAGGCAATGAAGGGGTTATACACCCGTGCCAGGCTTATTGTGGGTAGCGGGGGTGGGTGAAGGTGGTATTTGGCCCTGGGTGGGTGTTTAGGCCTTGCCAGGGGGTTGCAGGATGACTTAACCTCTTCTTTAACTTCATGGTTAATACCGCTAAGGTAATGAAGGGGTTAACCCCTCCCGCTACCCCCCCCCCACCCGGTAGGCCTAAACACCCATCCTTGGGGCCAATACCCCGTTCATCCACCCCCACTACCCACAATAAACAAAAATACACATAACAGCCCCACTAGCCACCTCCTAGGTCCCTAATAAACCATTACAATATTCATAAAACCATTATTTTGTTTACACCCAGGATTATTACATGGGATTAGGGCTATGTTATTCAGTGAGGGGTTGTGTGTTTGTATTCGTAGGGACAGGCAAGGCCGGAGTCAGATGGGTTTCTCCTGCCTCTGTCCTCCCTGTCTCCTGACCCTTCCTGTAGCCGGACAAAGAAGAAGAAGCAGGCACACGGTCTTACTCAAAGGAGGTTTAATATGCCATAAAGTCCAACGTTTCGGCAGTCTAATACTGCCTTTCTCAAGGTGAAGGCTACCAAACACAAGAAAACAGTCACAATATATACCACCCCCCTGATACTCTCCCCGCTCTGCCACATAACCAGGATGTTGACGCCCCCTAGTGACGTCAGAGCTACCATATGGCGCCCCCTAGTGATGTCAGAGCTACCATATGGCGCCCCCTAGTGACGTCAGACGTCTAGGTCTAAATCCCTGGCAATACAGCATAGAGCTGTCTTGGAGGAATGCAGCCACAGCCACACCTCTCCCCAGACTGAACACTCCCCCATGATGACGTCAGCGTGACCCGCCCGTCGGGGGGGAGGGGGGGGTGTGCACCAATCAAGACTGTACTCACAGGGCTGGACAAAGATGTATCCGTCGCCATGGGATCAGTGTCAGAGCAGGGAGGAGTGACACACTCCTATAAATCACCCTGAAAGTGTAAATAAACCACACACCAAAATATTCATAAAGCATATGTGCACAAAACTAATACAGCAATATACTATTAAAAACATGTGACTGTATACTGCTGATGACATCAGTATAATCCTGCAAAGTTACCGTGAAATGCCACATAAGAATATGCAGTACATCAGTATTTAGAATATACTAGTGTGTATACCTAGTCAGAAATGGGTACACACAGCCAGGGGGGGGGAGGGAGGGAAGGGAAAAAAACCACACAAAAAGGATAATTTTCCCAATAGGTAAGTGCAGAGTCCATGGATGGTGCAAGATCAAATATGCCTGTAGAAAGACAAAAAATTACCTTCTATTAAGGAAGCATTTTAAATTCTGTTGCTCATTAAGACCCATACCGTTGCTGGTATTTAAAGCATGTATCCAGAATGCTTCACGTCTCAATAAGAAAGTCTCCCTATCTGGAGTAAGAAAATGTGAAAAGATATAGTGCGCTACTACAATCAATAAAAGTGAGGTGATATAGTGATGTACAAAAAGAGGTGACCTTTAAACACGTAGAGTATATGGAACGTCTGCAGCTGTGGCACCAGGGATGGCTCAAATACCCCCTAATAGCAAACAGAAATACAAAAAAACACAGCGCACAACGCTCATAGTGCATTAAAAATTATATTAGTAACCACAAAATAAAGGTGAGTATTAAGCGTACATTTAGATAGAAAAAACAATCATTTCAGGGTTAATGTTACCCAAGCACCAACGGACGCCAATAGAGATGTCGTGGCTCTCTCCTTCTCAATCCCTCAGCCTCGGGGGTAGGGCCTGGGTGGTCTTCCAATCGGTTAGCTGTTAGTACAGCCCTCAGCCTCAAGGTAGTACTTAGGAGGTCTCCAGTTCAGCTGAACAGCAGTACAGCCAATTCGCCGTGCCAAGCAATAATGTCTTTCACTGTTCCAGTCTCTGTAGCAGCGGAGCACACGCTGTGGGGCGTCTATTTTTAATTTTTATGATTCTCCCGCTTTGGGGGGTGACTGAATTGACTACCGGTAGTCAGACTGTTACAGACCGAGCAGCTCATGCATCTAAAGTTACCCGGTCTGCCACCCTCCAGAAAATGAGGAGTTCTGTAGTTACCCTCATTATCTGCATGTATCAGGCTATCCGCCAGATTCCTCCCTCTTTTGAATGCCACCATTGGTGGTACACAGCAACTTTCAGATAATATATCATCATTTTGCAGAATATGCCAGTGTTTAAGACTGGTAGATTTAATAAAACCACCAGCTTGACTGTACGTAGTAAGCAGGAAGGAAAAGACTTGGATCACAACTATGAAAAAACGAGAACTGGAGGCTAATAGAAAAAATAACAAATTATTTATTGGGACATAACTAATTAAAAAGAGAAACCTCTCGCATGGTGCGCTTTATCAAAGAGTAGTTTCACTGGTCTTAATCAAACTCTTATATGGTTTACACCCTCAAAAGCACCGCCCACCTGTGTCCAGGTAAACACAAACCCCCAGGACACAAATTCCCTGTGAAATGAAACACAGGAAAGGGGCGTAATGCTCAGAGGGAAGAGATCCACATAGAGGGAATAAACAGGTAAAAAATTAATAAAAAAGACCAATCACATACAAAAGAAATATCAATAACACATATATATCAACTGTGGAAACATAAACATACACATGTCCAAATCTATAGTGAATATTCAATGTATATTTAACCCATTGATTTGTTAATTTTAATATCATAAGATGGCATATGAATGGTATATCATCAAACGCCTAGACACAATAGATATGGTTTAAAGGACATATGTAAAACACAATATTATTCTAGAAAAAAGTAAATATATAGTTAGAAAAAGGAAAACAAATAATAAATAATAAAGAAGAATAGATGCCAAAAGAAAATGTAGGACAATTGAATTCATTAATAAATATATATCTTATTTGATCACTAGAAAGCAGAAAAAAATGACAATAATAAATAACTTAATAAACAGACAATCATTATTATCATCGTGAGACGGAAGCATAGCAAGAATACTCATACAAAATGTTCATGAAAAATGTTTTAGATTTAAAATTTGTCCCTGAAGAAGCTCCTTTGCTGGAGGGAAACGCGCGTTGGACGCGCAATGTTGTCAGTCTCCTACTTGGAGCTGTTTTAATGTAGTGTCAGCAGTCTCCTGGCTCTAACTGTGTTGATCCCATTAGTTAGTTATTTATTTAATCCTTTAATTTTATAGTGAGTGTGCCTGCTTTCCTTGCACAGCACTGCCGTGTCTGGCAGGTCTATGCTGCAGTGTATGTACTAAGTGAACTTAAAGTGATTTGTTACCGGCGCTAACCACACCCAATCTGTGATAAAATAGTGCACAAAATTAAAATTCAAAATAAAATTTGTCAAGGTGATCACTGATCAAATTCTCAACCTTCCAGGAATGTGTACAGATTCCTTTCAATAGTAGCTTGTCCGGGATGGGAAGGGAGCGAAGATAGCAGGGATACACCATGAAAAATAAAAAATAAATGCATACAATAGTGTAATAAGTTCTTTTCAATCTGGATAAAACATGTATGTCTTGGCTCTATAGCAATGCCTACTTACAGCAGGTCAAAAGGTAAAAAGCATTGATCTACACAGCAGGTAGAAAGGTGTCAGGATCTTCAGGAACAACAGCCCAGGTTTACAGCATAAGAAATCAGCACCTCAGCTCAGACGTCAGTAGATGTGAGTGGATCAGAGACATGCAAAAGAAAGGCAGACCATAGTGTCGATCGTGCATAAAATTTATATAAACAAACAACAAATTTTAGGAATTGTACTCACATTGTGTACATAATCATAGTTCACATAAGGCTTTACTTGAGGCAAATGGAGTGCTGGTTCAGTGTGGAGCAGCTCACCGGGGATCTTCTCCTCAATGAATGCTCCTGAGGAAGTTGTCTAGTACGACGAAACGCGTAGAGCCACTTTCATTGCTGCAGCTGCTCTTTCTACTGAAGGCTTCAGAGTTGCTGAGTTCCCCCACCGTTTGCCTCCAAGACCGGATGCCGTCACCCCAACAGCGGATGTGACGTTAGACGCCATCTCCCACCCGGTCTGTTGTGAGTCTAAGGAGAAGATCCCCGGTGAGCTGCTCCACACTGAACCAGCACTCCATTTGCCTCAAGTAAAGCCTTATGTGAACTATGATTATGTACACAATGTGAGTACAATTCCTAAAATTTGTTGTTTGTTTATATAAATTTTATGCACGATCGACACTATGGTCTGCCTTTCTTTTGCATGTCTCTGATCCACTCACATCTACTGACGTCTGAGCTGAGGTGCTGATTTCTTATGCTGTAAACCTGGGCTGTTGTTCCTGAAGATCCTGACACCTTTCTACCTGCTGTGTAGATCAATGCTTTTTACCTTTTGACCTGCTGTAAGTAGGCATTGCTATAGAGCCAAGACATACATGTTTTATCCAGATTGAAAAGAACTTATTACACTATTGTATGCATTTATTTTTTATTTTTCATGGTGTATCCCTGCTATCTTCGCTCCCTTCCCATCCCGGACAAGCAGTGTATGTACTACCATTATCACTGCATTTGCCAGCTTTATCACTCTAGCACTCTTATTTTAACACACTAAAGTCTCCATTATAGTGCGCAGTGCTGGCTGATCTAGCAAGGTAGCTGGACATTTAACCCATTGGCCACTCACTTGTGTACATCTATACACTTCCATTATTGGGTCTCACCGTTGCTCCAGAGGGGTTAACACCCTGACTCCTAGCAATCTGTGTCCTCCATATCCCACCATTATTAAGTGGTTAAATGGGATAGTATGAACTTATAACTGACGACAAGGTTGCCTGATAGCGTTGATTTAATATATTTTTAATTCACATTACACATTACTTTGGTAATATATGTTTTAAGTAAATTTATTAAAAGTTAATTTTTACACTGTTATGGTGTGCATTTAAGTGAATTCTTTTAGGGGGCACATCCATTTTGTGTTTCCCTTCACCTTTTCTAGATCCCATTCTGTATTAATTCCTGCAGGGGATAATGTATCCAAAGAATGGATCCAAAACATCTCCCGCTGGTTGAGGAGCTTTAATCTATCACCCCCTCTCATGGGCATGGGCACCAGTTCTACAGCAGAAAAATGAACATTTGATAGACCTCCTGAAGGACAGTCAGTAAAATGTTTTGAAACTGGTAACATGAAATCTTTTCTTTTAATGGAACGTATATGCTCCATGATTCTGTTTTTAACAGGGCGTATAGTGCAGCCCACGTACCCTTGGCCACAGCCACAGGTAAGAAAGTATATGACAAATTGTGAGTCACAATTAATAAAGGATGGGATCCTATAGTTCTTTTTAGAATAAATAGTCTTAATAGACTTAATTGGTTTCGCATAGCAGCAAACGCAACATTTTCCACATTTAAAAAAACCTTTTATTTTAAACAGATTTGTTAGACTTCTTAGAGTCAAACAATCTTGGAGAAAGATAGTCAGATAAGGATTTGGATTTCCTAAAAGTAATGGCTGGACCCTGGTTAACTGAACTATGTAGGTCCTTATCAAGAGTGAGGGTCCCCCAATGTTTATAAATGATAGAACGAATCTGTTCAGCCTGGCGACTAAACTGGGTGACAAATAGAGCAGACGTCACTCGATCCAATTCATGTTTCTTCTTGAACTTCACAGACGAGTTCGATAACAAATCGATCCTGTTTGTAGATTTGACACACAGATATGCTGCTTCAATATCAGTGTGATTATATTTTCTTTGAGCAAATCGAGTTTTTAATTCCTCTGCTTGATGCTCAAATAAATCGTCATTTGAACAAAGCCGTCTTAGTCGAAGGAATTCAGCCTTGGGTATACTTCGAATGATGATTTAGAATGACTGCTGTCTGCTTCCAATAAAGTATTACGTGAATGAGGCTTTCTAAAAATGTCCGTTTGAATAGTGCCTGTCGTGTCAATAAATAAAGTAATGTCTAAATAATTGATGTGATTCATGTGTTCTTCATAAGTAAATTTAAGATTTAAAGAATTAGTATTAAGTGTATGAATAAAGGCATGCAGTGATAATAAATCCCCATCCCAAATCATAATCAAATCGTCAATATACCGTTTATAGAAAATAATCTGATGACGAAAAGAATTATCAGCACCGAAAATGTGTGTGGATTCCCAAAGACCCACAAACAAATTAGCATAAGAGGGGGCAAATGACGTCCCCATAGCAGTACCCCGTGTCTGAAGATAAAATTGTGCATCAAAAGAAAAATAATTATGGGTGAGCAGAAACATAATAGAATCCAAAAGAAAGGCACGTAATGAAATGGACAATGTAGAAGCATCAAGAAAAAATTCCACTGCTCGAATCCCTTGCTCGTGATCTATGATTGAGTAAAGTGACATCACGTCCAATGTCACCCATCTAAAAGTCTTTTTCCAACTAACATTTTTTATATCTTAAAAACAAAAATAAAATAAATAACGAAAGAAAACAGAAATAGTCCTTGGCGCACTATCTGGTATATAAACCTGACAGAAAAATCAAGTCCAAAGATCTTGGTAGTGAGGATTGTTGGTCCGGAATCCAATCGTACTCAAAGTCCTCTGAGGTGGTGGAATCAGATTTGTGCGAATGATGCTTTAATGCATGCCAGACCAATATGATTGGGTTCAAAGCTGGATCTTAATGAATGTTGCAGATGTGTTTTGGGGTCAATGTCTTGGAAGGACTGGTGACCACTCCAGATGTGAAGTATTCAGAAATGTTACGTTCTTCCCTCTGAGCAATAATGACCTTCTGTATGTAGACTCTCTAATATGAGGAAAAAGCCTTAATGGACTGGTCATGCACAGCTGCATCTAAAGACTTAGTAAACAATTATTTGGAAGTCTGACAGGGAGGAGGAGTCAGACTTCCAAATAATTGTTTACTAAGTCTTTAGATGCAGCTGTGCATGACCAGTCCATTAAGGCTTTTTCCTCATATTAGAGAGTCTACATACAGAAGGTCATTATTGCTCAGAGGGAAGAACGTAACATTTCTGAATACTTCACATCTGGAGTGGTCACCAGTCCTTCCAAGACATTGACCCCAAAACACATCTGCAACATTCATTAAGATCCTGCTTTGAACCCAATCATATTGGTCTGGCATGCATTAAAGCATCATTCGCACAAATCTGATTCCACCACCTCAGAGGACTTTGAGTACGATTGGATTCCGGACCAACAATCCTCACTACCAAGATCTTTGGACTTCATTTTTCTGCAGGTTTATATACCAGATAGTGCGCCAAGGACTATTTCTGTTTTCTTTCATTGTTTGTTTTATTTTTGTTTTTAAGCTATTGTTGTACTTACCTTGTGGATAGGTTTGTGGTTTTTCAATCCTTAGGCAGCCGTCTTCTCAGTTTGTTATATTAGTCTGTAGAATTCACTAGTTTATTGTTGTATCTTTGTAAGGGAATTCCAACATTTAGAGCACTTATCCATCATTATCGTGTATTGTTAAGTTAGGCTAATAGGTTAAGCGCTTAGTATATGTTTAGTTTAATTTTTTCTATCATAACATTTTTTATAGCGGATAAAAGATCCATAGAATCTCTCAGAAAAGAAGGCAGATTTTTTACCAGTGGCTGTAAAAAACCATCAATGTACTGCACCGACACACTTTATTCGAGCAAATACCCGGTGTGTACCTGGCAGATACCTGGAATGTGCCGCTCCTAACCTCTGACAAGCCCCGTTGCATTTGCCTTCCCAGCCTGGGTTCATGCCTGGCTGATGGGCGGCTGATCTGTTAAATGATAATGATTAGGATTTAATAGGCTGCAATGCTTCGCGTCTCTACCAGATGGCATAAATTCATGAATTGTAATGCAGTTTATATATATATACTGTGCAGTATTGCAGCCAGCGGGAATAAAATGCTTCAATCCCTGCTTGGAAAATAACTCAATGCACTCGGGCAGAAAACAGTCACAAACCTCAATACACCCGGGTATACTCGAATTCGTGGGACTAGCCAAGCTCGAATAAAGTGTGTCGCCAGTGTAGCGTGATAACCCATCTCCCAAAGATCCAATACTGGCCACAATGGGCCGCCCAGGAGGGCGGACAAGTGACTTATGGATCTTTGGGAGATGGTGGAAGATGGGCACAATAGGTGAGGCATTGTAGAGAAACTCATATTCCTTTGTGTTAAGTACAAATAGGGCCTTTCCTTCTTCAAGAATCTCTTTCAAAAGGTGTAAAAACTCACATGTGGGATCATGTCAATTTTGTATAAGATTCAACATCCTCAAGTAATCTAAGTGCCTCTGCCTGATAATCTGAAGAAGAGGGCACCACAATGGCCCCTCCCTTATCAGCCTTTTTGATTGTAATAGACCTATCTTCCCTGAGGGCAATCATCTCCTGGAAGTCAATATCTGACAGATTCGTTTTATTTAAAGAGGGAACCCCCCGGGGTACAATACCCCTAGCCAATAACCTGAGATCCCTCTCAACCAGCTTCTCAAAGGTCTTAATATTATGATTGTTAAAAATATGAGGGCAAAAGGTTGATTTCTTCTTAAGACCTAAGTGTAATTGCCCAAAGAAGCTGAATGAGGAAGGGATCTCAGGCTCCAAATCCTGATTTTGTTCATCATAAAGATCTCTAAGATCTGATAAAGCACATTGTTCACGAAATGAATGCAAATCCAAATTCTCCATTGAAACATCAATACCATCAACATTCTCAGCTAGACCTCTATCAGTGGAATATAGTGGAACCTCTGTTGTCCCTTTTTTCTATTAAAATATTTTTTAAGAGACAATTTGCGAATTAATTTTTGGAGATCAATGATGGTATTGAATAAATTAAAATCTTGGTATGGGGCAAAATTTAAACCTCTATTTAGAACCGCAATCTGGTCATCTGTAAGAGTCTTATGTGAAATGTTGATAACATTATCCACAACTTCTCCTATGCATATTTCTTTCTTTTGCTCGATCCCCCGGATCCCCCTCCCCCCTTCTCTTCTTTGATGATCTCGTCCTCTTTCGTTTTTTGACTCCTTTTGAAACAAGGAGTATGAAGGTTTATCTTCTTTCCGAGAGGGCATCATAACAGATTTTTGTGAAGAGTCGGTTTCAGGGGAGGTAGATCTAACTCGCCAATTATCATCATCATCACAAAAGGAAACGCCTAGTGAACGACTCTCATAGTCAGAACCATCTGACTCAAAACTGGAAGCGTTTCCATGGCGTTTTAGGATGGATTTATTCGGGTTCTTGGAGTCACCTTGTTTTTTATTATTCTGATATTTAGAACCAGATTTTGGTTGTGGCTTTTGTGCGTTTGTAGTGTAGCGTTGCCATATATAAACTTGCTGCTTCTCATAGTCTATCTTGTCCCTATCAAACTTTTGTTGTTTCTTAATCATTAGAGACTTTTCCATAGCACCCACGTTGCTTAAAAGTGTTTGGTCATATTTAATAAAATTCTCCATTTTTCTGCAACCTTTCAATTTATCCTGTAGGACTTTCACATTGGCTCTCACTTTCTTTTTTTTAATTTAGCTTATACTTAATGATCAATTTGATTAGCTTAAATGAGCAATGATCTAATATGGCTTTCCAGTCATTCTCAAAATCTTTATTAATAAAGCCAAAGGACGGTACCTTTTTCAAGCGTAAGCCTCACGGAATCCTTTTAACTCTAGCATAGTTCTCAAGAGTGGTAATGTCCCACCAATACCTAATGTCCTGTGATAACAGTTTTTCCAATGTAAGGAAGTGGGTAATTAAGTCAGCAGGCTCTTCACAGATGAAATTAGCACCTTCATCAAAAACTGACTCTGCCCTCCTCTGACGGTGAGTGTCTCCACAGTTAAAGGCATAGGTATCAGTAACCCCTTCCTCATCCTCCACTTCTACATAATCTTCCATAATAAAAAACACACAGGATAGGAATAGCACGAATACTCACTCCAGAGAAATAAAAAAAAATGTTCCACAGAAAGAAAAAATGTGAATAAATAGATGCCACAAAAAATAAATAAATAAATGGTTAGAAAAAAAAATAACGATAGCACTCCAGTTCTCAAATCACCAATTAAGTGATTACATACATATTCACGGGGTATAAGCCTCTTCTTATAATGTCAATAATGAAAGTCTTAATTCCAGGCTGAGCAGCCGTGGCCAAACCAGCAATATGCGAAGCAGAGGAAAAGACCTCCCAGCCCAATGTTACAATCCTGGTAGATAGCGTGTATCACGCGCATGCTGTATTAACCCCCAGCAAAATGAATCCTTAGAGGGACCAAGGGCCCATCGTGTCCAGTGTTTTCCCGTTCAATGTGATCAAGGATTCATCACAGCTACAGTGCTTATTCCTACATGGTTGGTCTCCGATGTGCTGGGGGTTAATACAGCCTGCGCGTGATACACGCTGTCTACCAGGCTTGTAGCGTCGGGCTGGGAGGTCTTTTCCTCTGCTTCGCTTATGACTGTACGTAGTGGTAAATACAAGCCTGTCCTCCTTCTTATTTTTGGTAGCACTTACCTCTTTATCCAGTGCCCGGTCTAACACAGCAGGAGGATATCCCCTAGCCAGGAATCTACTACGTAGTTCTCCAATAGCTGGTTCAATATTATCCTTCCTGCTCGTGATTTTGCAGACCCGGACTTTCTGTGAAAAAGGTAATGCATCAATAAGAGAAGGAGGATGATGGTTATCTGCCCTTAAAATGGCATTTCTGTATGTATCCTTTCTAAAAAGATCAGTATGTAACTCCCCATTAGTCTGTGTAATGAGGACATCTAAAAAAGAGAGTTGCTGTGTACCACATCATCTGAAAAACACGGTGGAGGCAGTGATGGCATGGGCATGCATGGTTTACAATGGCACTGGGTCACTAGTGGTTTTTGATGATGTGAACGAAGACAGAAGCAGCCGGATGAATTCTGAAGTGTATAGGGATATATTGTCTGCTCAGATTCAGCCAAATTCAGTGAAGTTGATTGGACGGCGCTTCACTTTACAGATGGACAATGACCCAAAACATACTGCGAAAGAAACCCAGGATGTTTTTAAGGCAAAGAAGTGAAATATTCTGCAATGGCCGAGTCAATCACCTGATCTCAACCCGATCGAGCATGCATTTCACTTGCTGAAGACAAAACTTAATGCAGAAAGACTCACGAACAAACAACAACTGAAGACAGCTGCAGTAAAGGCCTGGCAAAGCATCACAAAGGAGGAAACCCAGCGTTTGGTGATGTCCATGCGTTCCAGACTTCAGTCATTGCCTGCAAAGGATTCTCGACAAAGTATTAAAAATTAACATTTTATTTATGATTGTGTTAATTTGTCCAATTACATTTGAGCCCCTGAAATAAGGGGACTGTGTATGAAAATGGTTGCAATTCCTAAACGTTTCATACGATATTTTTGTTCAACCCCTTGAATTAAAGCTGAAAGTCTACACTTCTATTGCATCTCAGTTGTTTCATTTCAAATCCATTGTGGTGGCGTACAGAGCCAAAATTATGAAAATTCTGTCAGTGTCCAATTATTTCCGGACCTAACTGTGTGTGTGTGTGTGTGTGTGTGTGTGTGTGTGTGTGTGTGTGTGTGTGTGTGTGTGTGTGTGTGTGTGTGTGTATATATATATATATATTTTTTTTTTAATGATAGGGATGTAAAGTAGGTTTGTAAATGAAAAAAAAAAATATGAAACCCTTAATACAGCTGAATCCCGTTATAACGCGGTGCTCTTGGTCCACATAATGAGCACGTTATAACCAGGATCGCGAAATGGTCGGCGCAATCAGGAAGAACGGTTCTGCGAGGACTTACCCGGCATCTGCAGCTCTCTCCACTTCATCAGGCTCCGAGGTGCTTACATACGCTCTCCCAAGCTTTCAATTTGACTGACTTTTGAGCGCAGGAGGGTCACATGACCCTTCTCTGATCAATGACAGCCCAACAGTGAATACATTTTATATAATACACATGCGGGAATTGAACCCTGATCACCCATGGACTGCACTGTGCAGTAGATGTTACGTTTGTTTATAGAGTCAGATTCATCACACCAATACTGTGGTGTAGCAGCTAGAGAATTGCACCAGCATATGAAAGATCATGGGTTCAATTCCCGCATGGTGTAGGGGTGTGTGTATATATGTGTATCAGCGTGTGTCTGTTAGCAATAATGCATTGAATATTATATAAAAATAAAACCTTGGAGATGTTTTTAAATCGGGAGCCACGCTCAGACAGCATTAAAAGCGGATTCGCGCTATAGCAGATTGCGCTATAACGGGGTTGAGCTGTACTAATATTTTGACCACAGGGTAAACGGGTTGGAGTAAGCCATGCTTCTTATCTGTACCAACATTAAATACCCAAGGGTTTAAAGATTGGTACATGTCTGGAGTGTTTATATCTAGCTAGCACCAACACTGTCCTGGGTTTCCATTACTCAATGCAATATAAAAAAATGTTTTTGTTTTTTTTCAACTTTAAATTTTTATTGGAAAGTACAAATACAGCCAATGTTCCACAGCCCATTATTACATTTCCAGTTTTGTTAAACACATGTAATGACGCCTCGAAGACACATCCACTTAACACTTTACAAACAAGACCAGACGAACTTGACAAGGGGACAGGGAAAGAGGTTAGGGGGGGGGGGAGGGAGGTGGTAGGTTGCCAGGCTCTGGTGCAGTTTTTTAGATATCTCTTGTTCAACCTTTTAGGCAATAGCTAAGGGTTTTAACTGGGACAGGTTCTTCTGAGGTTTCTTTCTTTTATTTGTTTTTCCCTATTCTATGACTACATGAAGGTCTGCTAACTGTGCGTCGCTGAGTCGTGTTGTCTAATCTGCCCTTAAAGGAGAACGCACCTAGTTTAATTAGTGCAAGATTGAGGTGGCGTCCACTCCTGGGATGTCTACCTGGGTCAACCATGGATCCCAGACCTTTAGAACATTTGTGCCGGAGTCATTAACTAAACTCGTTAATTGTTCCATCCGGCAGACATGCCAAATTCTGTTTTTGATCTTAGGGATAATTGGTATCTCCTGCTGTTTCCATAATGCTGCGATCTCACATCTTGTGGCTGTAGCAAAATGCGCGATTAATTTATGCGACGCATTTGACAGACCCTGGATCCGCATGCCCAATAGGAACAGCCACGGGTCCAGGGGGATCTCCAAATCGAGAATCCGCTGAATCCAATCTCTGATTTGTTCCCAAATAGGGGCCCCCTTAGTGCAAGACCACAACATATGTCGGAGGTCAGCTGCTTCCCCACACTGTTTAGGGCAGAGAGGGGAGTAGCCTTTTACAAATTTCGCTAAGCGCGTCGGAGTGTAATACCACCTCATAAGGACTTTATATGCGTTCTCCTTTAATGTGGTGCAGATTGAGCTTTTCGCCGCCGCCTGTATAATTCTGTCCCATTCGTCGTCCTCTAAAGTCTCTCCTAGGTCTGATTCCCAGTGTCTCATGTAACTCAGTCTATTGTCAATGGGCGACTTCTGGCAGATCACTTCCCTGTACATTCTAGATGTGAGTCCCCTTGTGTCCGTATCTCTGGAACACAGCTGCTCAAAATTTGTTCGCGCCGGTCGAATTGGCGTTTTATTGTAGAAATCTCTGATCTGGAGGTACCTAAAAAATTTGTTTGGGATATTCTTAGAGGATTTAATTTGGTCAAATGTTTGTATGGTCGTTATGCCCTCCAGATCTTTTAGACGGGAGAAGCCCTTCTGAGTCCATATCAAGAAATTTTTGCTATTCAGGTCCGGAGCGAAGTCTGGGTTGCCCACTATTGGTGTCATTAATGATGTTTTGGTAGTCAAATTACATTTGAATTTCGTGGCCTCCCAAACTTATAATGAATTGACCATGGTCTGCAGCGGATTGTTCATCTTGCGTACCCCTTCTCTGGGTAGCCAGATTAAATTTCGGATTTCAATTGGTGCACAGCATCTTTTCTCCAACTCAACCCATCTCCGTAGGCTTGGGTCTGTGTGCCATTGGAAAATCTGCCCTAATTGGGCTGCTTTATAGTAGGCCTGCAAGCAAGGCACCGCTCACCCTCCGCAGGATGAATGGGACGTTTTAATATTCCTTTAGCAATTCTTGGGTTTTTCCCGTTCCAAATAAATTTTATAATTTTTGACTGGAGGGAGAGGATGTCCGCCTGCACCAAAGGGATAGGGAGACTCTGGAAAAGATATAGCATCTTTGGGAGGAGATTCATTTTCACGCTATGTATCCTCCCAATCCATGAGATGCTCCCCTTCATCCAGGTTCGGAGATCCTCCCCCAGCGTCTTTATGATCTTGGGGAAATTTGCTTTATATAAAGTTTTGTACTCCCTTGTGAGATAAACCCCTAAATATTTGATAGCGGAGGGTTGCCATTTGAACTGAAAATTGAGGTCAATCAGTTTTTCAACTTCTTTTGGTAGATTAATATTGAGGGCTTCTGATTTAGACTGATTGATCTTAAATCCCGAAATTTGGTTAAATTTGCCCAGTATGTTGAATACATTTGGGAGAGATGTGAGAGATTTGGCTATTGTGAGAATGACATCGTCCGCATATAGAGCGGCTTTGTGCATTTGGTCTCCCACAGGGATACCAGAGATATCTGGGTTATTTCTGATGTGTGCCGCCAAAGGCTCTATACATAAGGCGAACAGTAGTGGCGACAGCGGGCATCCTTGACGTGTTCCGCTTTTGATTTCAAACTGTTCTGAGGGGAAACCTTGATATCTCACTCTTGCTGTTGGGTTTTTATACAACGCCAGGATGGCCTGCAGGAGGCGTCCCTCAAAGCCAAATGCTCTCAGTGTTTCCGATAGGTAGGGCCAATCTATTCTATCGAAGGCTTTTTCAGCGTCCAGACTTAACACCATGGAGTGAATTTTTTCTTTTTGGGCCAGATCAATTAGGTCAATAATTCTCCTGGTGTTATCTGCCGCTTGTCTACCTCCGATTAACCCTACTTGATCCGTGTGAATTAACCCGGGAAGAACACTACCCACCCTGTTGGCTATAAGTTTAGAGTATATTTTGAGGTCCAAGTTAATCAGTGAAATGGGCCGGTAGCTCTTACAGTCTGCCGGGTCCTTTCCGGGTTTATGGATCACCGATATTGAGGCTTGGAGCATTTGTGCTGGGAATGAGGCCCCTGCTAAGATTTCATTGAATATCTTTAACATGTGGGGGGCTAGAATTTTTAATTATTTATTGTAATATAAGTTCGAAAAGCAATCTGGCCCTGGGGCTTTAGCCGGTTTTAGTGCTTTGATGACCCCAGAGAGTTCCTCCATCGTGAAGTCCGACTGGAGTGCCTCCCTTTCGCATCTCTTCAAAATGGGTAAATGTGCCTCTATTAAGAAGGTCCGTAAATCCTCCTTTGTTTTCGGATTATGGGTTACCTTATCTCCATTGTATAATATTTCGTAATACTTTTTGAATTCCTCTGCTATGTTCGCTGGGATGGAGGTAAGGTCCCCATCTTGGTTTCGAATTGCGTGAATGTGATAGTTTGGAAGCTTGTTTTTTTAGCTTATTGGCAAGTAGTGTGTCAGGCTTGTTAGCTTTTTCATAAAATTTCCGCTTGGACCAGGTCAATTCCTTCTCGGCCTGGGCGGAGAGGAGGAGGTTAAGACTAGTTTTAGTGGCTAGTATTTGAGTTAACGTATGGGCATTCTTATTTTTTTGTGGAGGGAGGAAAGCTCTGCTAGCTGTTCCTCTAGCTTCAAAATTTTTCCCTCCCGTTCTCTTTTCCGTTTAGCGGCCAGATTCATAATGACCCCCCTGAGGGTAGCCTTATGGGCCTCCCACAGTCTGGAGTGCGTAGCCACACTCCCCTCATTCTCCTCGAAGTATTGTGTGAGCTTTTCCCCAATTTCCACCTGTAGGGCTGGGATTTTCAGCAAGATTTCGTTTAGTTTCCAGTTCGCTCTAGGTCTGTCTAGTGGGATTAGTGTGCACCGCAGCTCTATAGATGCATGGTCTGACCATGAAATATCATGGATCTCGGTGCGAGAGACCCCAGGGACCATTCTGTTGGATACAAGGAAGTAATCTATCCTGCTATATGTGTCATGTGGGTGTGAGTAGAAGGTGTATTCTCTCAGTCTCTGGTGTTGTTCCCTCCAGATGTCGAGTAGTTGGCAGTCACGTAACCCTTTTTTAATTGTTAGTATGTCAGATCTGTGTGTAATATTAGTGGATGAACATCTGTCAAGGTCCTCCCGTAGTGCCCTGTTCAAGTCTCCAGCGACAATGATATTACCTCTGGCCACTTTGTTGAGTTTCCCAAAGAAGGTAGAGAAAAAAACGGGGGCCGTCTCATTAGGGGCATATATTGTTGCTAGAGTAATTGGGAACCCTTGGATTGCACCTCTTACTATGAGGAATCTGCCCTCTTTATCTTTGAAAGTCCTATCGGGTACGAACGGTATTCTTTTATGAATTAGTATGGCCACCCCTTTTTTTTTGACTTTCGCGGAAGACAAAAAGTGTGTCGGGTAGTCCTTATCCAGGAATTTGGGGTAGTTGTCTTGAGAGAAGTGTGTTTCTTGCAGAAACAGAATTTCTGCCCCTTTACGCTTATAATCTCGGAAGGCGATTCTGCGTTTAACCGGGCTGTTAAACCCCTTAATGTTATGTGATACTAGCCTGAGTTCCTTACTCATTTAAAAGTATGAGATGACTTTGCTGCCGATATCTGTTCTTGATTGATGCACCTGGACCACAATCCCGACCTCCTCTTCTTCTCGAACTGCAATACCTCACTTCACCACCTACAGCAATACACAAGGGGGAGCACACAAGAGGGTACACCTGGGGGGACACAACAAACACTAGACAAGACAAAAGACAGTAGAATTCTATCACCGCCTTTGGGAAGCTGGACTCCTCTCCAACCGTCCGGAGGAAACGTGGGATGAAGTTCATTCACCCACCGCGTCCAGTCCCAAAGGACTTCACTAGGGCCCAGGAGATCCACCCTCCTCCCCCCTAGTGCGTGGCCCATGCGGATTTTTGAAGCAGGTCACTCCCCCCCACTCCTGCCTCGCTCTTCCTGAGCTTGAATTAATAAAACCTAACATATACTATGCATAACCAGAGTCTGTCCCGGCTTTGTTCACCCCTGTAGTGTATCAGGCTAATCCCTCGGTGTCATGGCCTCAGCAACCTGTGTTTCTTTGCTTCTCCTCCAGTTCTCGTCCCCCTACTTGAGGTCTGGTCCCCGGCCACGGTGAAGCTGTCACCAAATAAAGAAACTCACCCCCGAGTGAAAGAGCGGTGATCCCCGACACCCCAACTACAGATGTCCAGTGATCAAGCAACCTGCGCTGAAACTGAATCCCTGGTGAGAAAATTTGCGGCCTACCTTTCTGATGATGGCGGCCCCCGACACAAGATGGCGAAGCAGCTCTAGAAGGCGGGAATCCACAGTAGCAGGAAGAGAGCGGTGAGCGGGAAACAGGAGCGGGCGCACGCACCTCCGCACTGGTGAGAGACGTCTTCCAAAATGGCCGCCCCCCGGATACGCATCACAGCTGTGCCCCGGAAGGAGCGGCGCCATCTTGGAGGTGGCGCGGAACCAGCTCCCACCGGCGCGACCAGATGACGTCACCAGCAAGACCAAGGACAGCCGTAAGCCCATCAAGGCGTCCAGAATGCGCCGGATGACCCGCGCAGGCCTGGATTAGTCATGTCACCGGCCCGACGCGGGCTTTTTGAATTTTGAGTCTGGGAAGAATAGAAAGACATACGGGAAGGGAATTAGTATAGCGCCGTAGCGGCAGAACCATTAAGCGAGTAAGGGCAGGGTGAGTGATAGAGAGGGAGTTAGTAAGAGGATAAAAGCAAGTAGATGAGAGGAAATAAGCCGAAGTGGAGACATTTAAGGAGACAATACTATAAGAAGGAGTAAGGAAGTAGACTTGAATTTAAAGTGGGGTAGGGATGCAGCAAGTAGTAAGGAAGTGGTAGAGGGGAGAGCAAGGAGGAGAGGAAGTAGGGAGCTAGAAAGAAAGAAGAATAAATGTGGAGAAGTGAGGAAATCAGAAAGCTATAGAAATGTGCAAGTTAGATAGTGGGAGTGGTGACTGGAAGTGGAGTGAAGGGGGACGTGAAGTAGGACTTGGTAGGTTAGGTATCAAAGGAGGTAGAGAAGTGTTAGTAGGTTGGTGAAGACAGGTTGAGTGGGAAAGGAGAAGGGAAGTAAGGAGCAGGGCGACACAAGGTTTAGATAGACAGATGCGATCGCTGGGGAAGGTTGAAATCAAAAAAATGTTTTAAAGCACTTTACTACATTTGTGAAGTAAGGCTTTAACCGATAATAAACAATACAGACCGGCGCCAATTAGTCCAAGGTGATACTAATGTCCAGCACTGAAAGAGTCTCAGAATAGTAGATAGCTGCAGTAGTATCTTCACAGCTTGTCTTCAATGATTGGACTCCATATGTATGTGCATGGGAGAAAAAATAGACAAAGAAAACATATCATAGTGCAGTATGCAAACAACCAAACATGCAGGACAAACAGGACAAGACAAACACTACATAAAACAGGCAAGGCTGACTAATCCTACAATAAAGTATTTATTAACACAATTAAAATGAAAATGATGAGGTAGCACACGTGGGATCCGGTGGGTAAAAACCGGAATCCTACTTACAGTACTGCCACAGGACATAAGCAGGGGTGTAAGGATAGATGGTAACCGGCAGCAGCTCCGTTTTTTCAGTCCTCAGACCTCCAGGGATCTCTCTCTCTCCGTGACCAGAAGCACATCACACCACGCGGCTTGACGGATCTCGTGGAGCTCCTGGTGCTGTCTGTCAAGCTCAATCCGGAAATCCGCTGCTAGGAGGCGGGTGCAATCGCCGAATTTCCTTTCACTTGGCTGCAAGGCTCCCGCAGTCACTACCAGTCCTCTGCCACACTCAAAATGCAAATCTGCCCAACGCGTTTCGTGCGCATGCGCACTTCTTCAGGGGGTGAGCCTGTTTTATGTAGTGTTTGTCTTGTCCTGTTTGTCCTGCATGTTTGGTTGTTTGCATACTGCACTATGATATGTTTTCTTTGTCTATTTTTTCTCCCATGCACATACATATGGAGTCCAATCATTGAAGACAAGCTGTGAAGATACTACTGCAGCTATCTACTATTCTGAGACTCTTTCAGTGCTGGACATTAGTATCACCTTGGACTAATTGGCGCCGGTCTGTATTGTTTATTATTTGTCTTGTTTTTCCAACCTGTCTTGGAGTTGGTATCACCTGGCAGCCTAAGTTTATTATTATATATTTATATTTTATTGTGTGCACTATCACATTATAACATTATTGTCACTGCACAAGATTTTTTAGCGCTATATACACCCATTTTTTTCTTGTTAAGGCTTTAACTGAACATGAAAATCAGTATTCTGAAGGAGCAAGTCACACGCTTTTTATAAAAAAAAAAAATTTAAAACAGGATTGAAGCAGAGGGTCTCCCCAAGCTGAACCGCATTCATTTCAACTCTGGGACCCCCCCATTTCGATAATACTTCCCTCCAAAGGGGGTGCCAGGCTATACGATAAAGGGGGTAACCAGGCTATACAATAAAGGTTACCACTGGAACGGTGAGCCCCTGGCAGCTACCTGGCACCATAAGCCAGGGGCCAGGCATTATAACATGTGAAAGTTAAAGTGTCCCCGGCCTTTCCACTTTTCATAGAAAAATGGAAAAAATGTGTGGTGCTCTGAAAAAAAGCCTCAAAATATGTAGTACAAAAATTGTAACGTTCAATAAATGTATATAATGATTCCCGAAATGAAAAGCCCCTGGATAATGGATAAGGGATAGCCAATCCATAGGACACAGAACAATCATGTATTAATCACTGCTCCATTGTAATCTGACTAGTGGGCTAGGGCCCCCACGAGCACTGTAGTAAGGGGCCACACAATAAAGTGTCCCAGCATATAATGTCAGAATGGAGAATGTGCTTGTGATAAAATAACTCACAGTTAGAGTTGGTAATGTCCTTTTGGCTGTGCAGGTTTCTTCTTTCACAGTAGGGGGCGTGCTTCCGTTTTTTCTGGATGACTTGACACGAAGCAAAAGGAAAAAGCAGGCACTAATACTCAGGAAAGTAAAAAAAGGTTGAATGAAATCCAGGAGAGCGTGTGCCCATAAAAAAAGACTATTTTAATGGAAACCACAAAAAAATACAGCTACATTACGGGGTATACAGACCCCCACCAACGCGTTTCGAGCCGCGTTGGTGGGGGTCTGTGTATTCAAATACTTTCTAGGCAAGCTACCCACCTATCTGAACAAGCTCCTCACCCCTACCACGTCAGCACTTATCATCTGAGATCAGACTCCAACAGACTGCTCATGGTCCTAAGGTTCAACAAAGTATCCGGACGCTCCTCCTCATAGGCCTTCATTATACCACCGGCGGCGGGACACGCGCGCTACCTCCGTGCGATGCGCTGCCCGAAACTTGCACTGCAGGCAGGAGGCATCGGGAGGCGAGGCCATGATGTCACGTGAGTGGTTCACGCTCATTGGCTGAACCGCTCACATGACGCGGCCATCGCTCCAGAAAATAAAATTCTTGGATCTGTTTGAAAATTTGCGCACTTGGTCACCCATTCTTAGCGTGCGCTCATAGGAAAACTTTTATTTGTTTTGGTGGCGCACAACGTTCTGCGCTCCGCCGCTTCGGGTATAATCACGGCCTTACCATGCACCCCAAAACTGGAACAACCTACCAGAGACTCTTGCAGATGCCACCAGTCTAAGTTCTTTCAAAACTAAGGCTGTCTCACATTTTAATCTGGTCTGTAACGGTTACATGCGCCTATAATATATATTATCTCTAACTGTGCATGCAATGTCTTGTATATAATGTACTAGCTGAGAGACCCGGCGTTGCCCGGGATGTAAATGCGTAATAGGTAGTATTATTTATAACTCGTGGAACAATAGGTGAGTATTTGTTGTAAAGGTTTCGGGGGGGGGGGGGAGAAAGGGGAGCGGGGGGGGGGAGAAAGGGGAGCGGGGGGGGAGAAAGGGGAGCGGGGGGGGGGAGAAAGGGGAGCGGGGGGGAGAAAGGGGAGCGGGGGGGAGAAAGGGGAGCGGGGGGGGGGGAGAAAGGGGAGCGGGGGGGGAGAAAGGGGAGCGGGGGGGGAGAAAGGGGAGCGGGGGGGAGAAAGGGGAGCGGGGGGGGGGAGAAAGGGGAGCGGGGGGGGGGGAGAAAGGGGAGCGGGGGGGGAGAAAGGGGAGCGGGGGGGGAGAAAGGGGAGCGGGGGGGGAGAAAGGGGAGCGGGGGGGGAGAAAGGGAGCGGGGGGGGGGAGAAAGGGGAGCGGGGGGGGGAGAAAGGGGAGCGGGGGGGGGGGGAGAAGGGGGAGCGGGGGGGGGAGAAAGGGGAGCGGGGGGGGAGAAAGGGGAGCGGGGGGAGAAAGGGGAGCGGGGGGGGGGAAGGGGAGTGGGGGGGGAAGGGGAGTGGGGGGGGAAGGGGAGTGGGGGGGGGGGGGAAGGGGAGTGGGGGGGGGGGAAGGGGAGTGGGGAAAGGGGAGTGGGGGGGGGGTGGAGAGCGGTGGGCATATGTATTGTCATAATTTATGTATGGGCATTTCCCCCCCCCCCCCCGTTCCCCGTGACTCCCCCCCCCCCGTTCCCTGTGACTCGCGCTCCCCCCCCCCGGCGGCCGCTTGGTCCCCCGATGTGCCGTCCTGCTGAGTGAGGCGTGCAGGCGGCTGCAGGAAGCGCCCTGTGTGGGCCTAAGACTCACGCTCCCCCCCCCCCCCCCGGCGCCCGCTCGATGTGGCGTCTGGCTGAGCGGCGGTAGGAAGCGCCCTGTGTGGGCCTGAGGCTGAGGCGGGACGCGCAGTGGGCCTGAGGCTGAGGCGGGACGCGCAGTGGGCCTGAGGCTGAGGCGGGACGCGCAGTGGGCCTGAGGCTGAGGCGGGACGCGCAGTGGGCCTGAGGCTGAGGCGGGACGCGCAGTGGGCCTGAGGCTGAGGCGGGACGCACAGTGACTTACCTGAGCGGGTGGTAGCGCCGGGGAGGTAAGGGAGCGGCTGGGGTAGGAGGGCCGCGCTTCCCGTCCGGAGCCAGTGCAGGATGGCGCACGTGAGGGGGGGGGGAGGGGGGCGGACAGAGGGTGTGTGTGTGTGTATAGAGCTGCTGTGTTGTGTGTGTGTGTGTGTGTGTATAGAGCTGCTGTGTTGTGTGTGTGTGTGTATAGAGCTGCTGTGTTGTGTGTGTGTGTGTGTATAGAGCTGCTGTGTTGTGTGTGTGTGTGTGTATAGAGCTGCTGTGTTGTGTGTGTGTGTGTGTGTGTATAGAGCTGCTGTGTTGTGTGTGTGTGTATAGAGCTGCTGTGTTGTGTGTGTGTGTGTGTGTGTGTATAGAGCTGCTGTGTTGTGTGTGTGTGTGTGTGTATAGAGCTGCTGTGTTGTGTGTGTGTGTGTGTGTGTGTGTATAGAGCTGCTGTGTTGTGTGTGTGTGTGTGTATAGAGCTGCTGTATTGTGTGTGTGTGTGTGTATAGAGCTGCTGTGTTGTGTGTGTGTGTATAGAGCTGCTGTGTTGTGTGTGTGTGTGTGTGTATAGAGCTGCTGTGTTGTGTGTGTGTGTGTGTGTGTATAGAGCTGCTGTGTTGTGTGTGTGTGTGTGTGTGTGGGCCGTCACTCCGCCTCAGGCCAATGAGAGGTGTGCGGGGGCGGGCGACCCAAGGGACCAATGAGATTTCCCCTAGGGACACCGGACATCCAGGCAGGCAAACATACAGTGCTTTCACTAATATAGTATAAGATACCCTGTTCACTTAATGTAACTATGGATTTGTAACCATGTATCTGTCATCATAACTCTGTGCCCAGGACATACATTGAGAGTTACCTCATTTTCAAGTATTGCTTCCTTCCTGGTAAAACATTTTATAAATAAATAAAATATCCGAGGCCTAAGGAGCGAACACATGATTAGGAAATGCAGGAGGGGGGCGCAGGACCCTCCAGGACTGAATGGGTGAAAATCCCTCAGCTGCCCCAGGGACATCAACTTTAGGATTTCCTGTACAAGTGTACAGGCATACCCCGGTTTAAGGACACTCGCGAGTAAGGACATATCACCCAATAGGCAAACGGCAGCTCGCGCATGCGCCTGTCAGCACGTCCTGAACAGCAATACCGGCTCCCTACCTGTACCGAAGCTGTGCGCAAGCGGGGAGACTGTAGAGACTGTTACACATGTGTTATTTACACCAGTTATGCTCGTATATGAGGATTGCAGTACAGTACATGCATCGATAAGTGGGGAAAAGGGAGTTTTAAGTACATTTTAACTTTACATACATGCTCCGGTCCCATTGTGTACGTGAATGCGGGGTATGCCTGTACCACCTGATAAGATTACACAAATAATGCAATAAATTGCACCCATTTAAGAAATATAGCGCTGTGCCATTTGTTTAAATAGAGCTGCGTTAACGTTCTGCCACCGTTAACCTGCGTTAATAGATGCGACCAAATCTGTACATCATTTTCTTTTACACTACATTAAGGTGAGACTATAATTACACGTTTATAATGTGAGGTCTATGAGCTGAAAGCGCAGCTTAGTGCAGGGGTGAGCAAACTTTTTATGCCGAGCCCCCCTTTTCATCCATAAAATTTCTCGGGCCCCCCTGCCTGACGTAATCAAAATCACATGAAAAAAAAAAAAAAACCTTTATTAAACGGTATACAATATAAATCCAAATATGTCTATAAATACTTACATATTTCAACAGCTCGCGCTTGCAAAATTAGGCTGCGTCCATGCTGCCGCTGAGAGCGGTGACATCACCAACTCTCCAAGCATGAGCGCAGGGTGTCCTGCATCATTTTGCAAGCGTGGATCGGGGCTATTTGTGTGTGTGTGTGTGTGTGTGTCTGTATGTGTGTGTGTGTGTGTGTGGCTGTGTGTGTGTGTGTGTGGCTGTGTGTGTGCATTGACTTCTGCTGAGCGCACTTCAAAGTCAATTTTGTTTGTCTCCCCAAGCGCCGAGCTTGGGAGAGCGTACGTGCACAAAGGCAATACTTTTGGGGGGCATTCATCCACCTCTTTGCTACCTCCCTTCCCTCTCCCCCCCTTTTGTTTCTACCTTCCCCTCCCTGCTCTTTGGCTTGCTATCCCCATTGTCATCCACACTCCTACCTACATTATTATTATTTATTATTTTTCCGTTTTCAATGTTTTCACTTTTTTTTTATTATTTCTGTACATTCATAGTGTGATTGATACAGTGGCAGCCGACCCTTTCCCTCGCAGAGGATCGCAGCGAAGCAGGTTGCCAGCGGAGGAGAGCAGGAACACAGCGCTATTGCAGGGCAGACACCGGGAGGGGCGTTTGACTTCACCGTGCTCGGGCGTGCTCCTCCCCCGTACCCCCGAAGCCCCTGCGCGTGTGCGCACACACCATCACGAGGCCGCCACCTGCACTATCTTGTTCAGCCACCCGCACACATCTTCGGCTGCCCGCCCGTGCACATCTTATTGGCCGCCCATCGCGTACAGCTTTTTCGTCCTCCCGCGCAAAGCGTCTGCCGGCCCGCGCACCCAGATTTCGCCGCACGTCGCCTGCGCCCCCCTAAATCTTGCGCCTTATTGCCCCCCACCAGTTTGCGCACCACTGCAATACAACACACACTCTCTCTCTCAATCAATCACCACATACACACCACATACAGTACACACACACACAATCCCCCCACACACACACACACACACTCCCCCCCCCCCACACACACACACACACAATCCCCCCACACACACACACACACACACTCAATCCCCCCACACACACACAATCCCCCCACACACAAACACACCCCCCCCCACACACAAACACACTCAATCCCCCCCCATACACAATCCCCCCCGCACACACTCAATCCCCCCGACACACACACACTCAATCCCCCCCACACAAACATACACTCAATCCCCCCCCACACACACACACTCTCAATTCCCCCCCCCACACACACACACTCAATCCCCCCACGCACACACTCAATCCCCCCAATCACACTCAATCCCCCCCACACACATACACACTCAATCCCCCCACACACACACACTCAATCCCCGCCCCCACACTCAATCCCCCCCCCACACACTCAACCCCCCCACACACACACACACTCAATCCCCCCCCCACACACACACTCAATCCCCCCCACACACACACACACACACTCAATCCCCCACACACACACAATCCCCCCCCACACACACTCAACCCACCCCCCACACACACACTCAACCCCCCCCCCCACACACACACTCAACCCCCCCCCCACACACACACTCAACCCCCCCCCCCCCACACACACTCAACCCCCCCCCCACACACACACTCAACCCCCCCCCACACACACACTCAACCCCCCCCCACACACACACTCAACCCCCCCCCCACACACACACTCAACCCCCCCCACACACACTCAATCCCCCCCACACACACTCAATCCCCACCCACACACACACAATCCCCCCCCCCCACACACACAAAATCCCCCCCACACACTCAATCTCCCCCCCCCCAACACACACAATCCCCCCCACACACAAACACACACCCCCCCACACACAAACACACACCC